>NW_026936497.1:0-71598 GCF_032062105.1 Saccostrea cuccullata
CTCAAAGAACACCACATTTGCATGTATTTACTTGTCAGAAAAATACGTATCAACTGGTTTAATCATGTCTCCATGGCAACCACTTTTACTCAGCAACATGGATAGGTTTCATTTTGTACAGTACAGTAACACTAAAATGAGATATTCATGAAATATTAAAACCATAACATTCTTTATTGAGCAATCTCTAAAATAGTGTTTACTTTCCCTCTCCCTATCCCGACTCCCAAATTATTGGGTCGGTATGTATGTGAGAAATTCTTATGACCCCATAAACTAAGTTTCGGGGGGTATATAGTTTTTGTCGAGTCCGTCCGTCTGTCTAGCTTTCTCTCTGTCTGTCTCGCAGTTTGTCTGCAAAAACCTTGCTCATAACTTTTGATTTAATGGAACTATGACATTCATATTTCACATGTGTATTCCTTGTGAAAAGACCTTTCTTTGAGTACAACCAAATGCGACCTTTTGACCTTGACCTTGGAGTTTGACCCACTTTTACACAAAAATTCCACACTTTTTCTTTGGCCATATCTTTTGAACAGTAAATGCCAGGACATTTATACCTCAAAGATGTATTTTTTGTTGAAAGACCTATCATTGGATACCAACAACTTTAACATTTTGACCTTGACATTGGAGACTTCCATCCTTTTGAAAAAAAACTTTAACCCTAGACATAACTTTTGAACGTTAAGGGTTAGGGCTTCAATTCTATATATAGGTAATCCTTGTCATAAGACCATTCATTGGATAAACAAAACATTGACCCTTTGAACTCGACGTTTGACCTACTTAAAAAAAGCAAACACTGACTAGAACTTTTGAAGTGTTAAGGCTAGTGCTTTCATACTTTACATATTTAATGCTTTTGACAAGATCTTCATTTGGTAGTAAGACCTTTAACCGTATGACCTTTGAGTTTGACCTAATCAATAATTTTTACCTTGGCCATAACTTCTGAACGTTTAGGACTTGCACTTCCATACTTTACATACGTATTCCTTGTGGCAGGACCTTTCATTTAATACCAATTACCTTAACCCTTTGACCTTAACCCGGGAGATTTTCATATAAATTTTATGAAAAAACGTAAACCTAGACCATAACTTTTGAACGCTAAGGGCTAGTGATCTCATACTATACAAACGTAATCTTTCTAAAAAGAACCTTCATTGGACACCAAGATTTCCAAACTGATAGAAATGTTTTATCTTGACCTTATTTCATATTTCAGAGCTGTATTTCCAGTGGGTTTGCATATAAGAGAAGTTTAATCTTCGCTAATTTGTTGCCATACAGGGTCATTAAGGCTTCATAAACATGTTTTTCCAGAAAATTTCAAATTAATTCTATTTCTAACATATTGTAATTAATAAATCCATATTGGACTGTTTACAATTTAATGAACAAAAGGTTCTATTATAACAACACGAAAAAGAAGATATTTTTGACAATAATTTTTTATATAATATGTAGCTTATTTCAAATATCGGATGACTGATATTGAAGACGAGAAAAAAGAATGACAAATACATAACAAAAATTAAACTAGAAAAGAAAGTTTTAACTTAATGATATACATTTTTTTTCATATTCTTTAGGTATCAAAATTAACCTTCTAACCGTTGAAAAAAAAAATCATTCAGAAATAGGACTCCATAGAACGTCTTTAACGATACAGGGCTAGAAGATAAATACATCAGCTCTATTGTTTTCACGTATGTTTATAAGGCATTTGATAACAGAATGTTTAGAAATATTTTATGCACGAAAAAATAAGAACATGTCACTTTTGTATGTATAAGGATTTTCAGATTATCTTTTTTTTTCTTTTATTTTTCTATCGTTCCATCTGAAACAAACGTTTGGAAACGTGTTCTTCTTGTAGCTTGAAAACTGATACTGATTATCTAATAAAATGATGTTAGCGAATCCCTTTCCTCCTTAATCCTTGATCAAGTTAAAGTAAATGGTTATATAACTATACTTTTTCTCATGAAATTAATTAAATTTTTTGAAAGTACATCTTTTTTTCATGTATTTAAGGTATTCGATGTACGAGTATACTGAAGGGAATTCGAACAATTTTGAATAATCTTAAACTAGTTTAAAATTCATTGCTAGATGATGATAAAAGTGAAATGAACCATTTCAATAATTTAAATGTCGTTAAATGAGCAATAAAAGCTTTGAATTAGAGTAATTTGGAACAAGTTTCATTATTGTCCTTTAAAAAACGGTAAGATGTAATGAATCATTTTTATACAGGAATACTGGTAGTGTAATTTCAAATGTGTTCGAATAATTATTCCCGACGGACAGACTCTGGTCACAATACGGTATCAAAGTTCAACAAAGGGATATAACGAAAAATATCCAGGGTAAAACATGTCACTGAATTTTATACTTTAACGAGGAAGAACTCATCCAGCTTTAGATTAAACTTCTCAATTTCAAGTACAAAACTTAACAAGTCTACCTGACATTTTGTCCTTCAGATTTAATAGTATGATTATTGAGTGAGTTTTTTATCTACCTTGTTGACTTACAGATCTAGTGTGTGGTTCCATCTCCTATAGGGGATTTCTTATCGATTTCAGACAGAAGTT
Source organism: Saccostrea cuccullata (assembly GCF_032062105.1). Classification (NCBI taxonomy): domain Eukaryota; kingdom Metazoa; phylum Mollusca; class Bivalvia; order Ostreida; family Ostreidae; genus Saccostrea; species Saccostrea cuccullata. The sequence goes on from NW_026936497.1 coordinate 2,610, forward strand.
CACAACCTTCTTTTACTCTTGAAAAGGAACTCAAATAACTTAGTAATAAAAAAGGACTGAAAATGTAATCCTTGATAATGTTTGTTTGATCAGTCATTATTTAAGAAATAAACAAGGTTATTTAGTGAACATAGCGCATCATGGAAAATATGCCAGAAGAGCTATTGCTATTCATAATGCCATGTTCACGAAATAATCCTTGTTTATTACTTATATTTGCATTCTTTGATGTTGTCAAGAATATCAGAGAAAATTCTGGCTTATATAAGGATGTGGATTGTGGTCTTCAGTAAAGAAAAATACACGTCTATAAAATTAGTATACCTGATCATTGCACTTTTTCTCTAATAAATCACAAACAATTTATAAAATATTTGCCTCTTAAATACATTTATCTTAATACAAGCTGCGCCGTCGTCACATTCTCAACAATTTTTGCATTGATGCAGTTCTGACGTCATCGATCAGTGTTATTGAAACCCTCTGACAAAAATTATTAATTCAACTTTATGATGAAAAAAGAGAATGCTTTAATAATGATTATTACTCCAAAATGCTTTTCTATGATTTTTAAGCTTTTCTATTTATTTTTTAGAGCTGAAATTGTTCTTGAAATAGATAGACATGCTAATTAAAGAAATTTTGCTTTTGAATGTTTTATCACCCATGTGTGAAGAGTTATCGTTCTTTGTAAAAATATGCAAAAATATAATAAGAAAAAATAAAAATATGACATTTTTCTTCAATTTTTAAAAAGAATTATGATACAATTAAATACATTGACCAAAATTAAAATTTTTAAAAATATAAATAAGCAATTTTAAATTGTTCTGATTTTGTTATTTTCCAAAAAAATACATGTTTTATTAAACACTTATATTTATGATAAGTATATATACTTCTCAGCACCTCTTATAAGTGTAGAAGAGCTTATACTTGTCGAGTGTGAAAGATCAATTGCCTTCATAGCAGAAGCAGTTGCGTCTATAGTCCTATGAATGCAGTTGATGAGTACAGGTTCATTGTGGGCGAGAGCAGTGGACATGCAAATATATGCATCTGGTTAGAAGTTTTTATTTTACGGACTTGCACCCACGCTTCATTTTCCTAGCTCGTGTTTATATTTTTGGTGTATTTCTAACTCTTTTAACACAAATTCAAATTGAAAATGGAGAATTATCTTGTCTATATTTGCATTATAAGGTAGCAAAAGAGCAATCCATATATTTGATAGAAATAAAATCTCACAAATTATTCCATTAACCACTATTTTGAATGATAAATTCCAACAGTTTACTTAGGTACATGTCCCTGGCATCCCCTGGTACAATTATACCAGTCTGATCCCCCTCAATTTCAAAATTTGTGAACTTAATTTATATTTTTAAATGTAAAAACAATACATAGTGATTCTGAGTTATTGTATCTGCCCAACAGTTTTTTTTTTCATGCAATAAAGAAGATTGTTATCCCCGTAAACATTACGTAACCTACTAATATGATTTTTCTTATACATCTACTCAACCCCTCTCAGAACCAATTTCATATTTTTTAGACCATGATTCGTAGGACACATTAAAAGCCCAAAGTGACGGCAGACATAATTAGTCAGCGGACAAAACGTGACACCGTGCCTTCTTCTTTATTTCCATTTGGAGAATGGACTATTCATTAAAGCGGCAAGTTTTAAAACTTATACAGTAATAGATAGGTAATTTTATTGTTAGAAATATATCTTTAAATCTTAATTATCAATTTAAATCCTTCTTAAGATCATTGATATTTTCTACGTTTGAAATAAGTTTATAAGTACAAATCCTGTTTCTATAAAAGGGATAGATAACAAAAGCCAAATGACGGCAATTCTTGCTGTTGTACATATGTTATCTACAATGTAAGTCTGCTGTAGTTCTCCCCCATAGCTTTTACAATGTTCATGGCGCTCTGCAAATCTCATCAAAAGAGACGTGAAATTACTCAGTTATATGAAGGGATAACGAATAAAGGTGATATTTTGTACTATTAGCGTGCAGCGATAACATTCACCCTTAGATGATTAATTACATGGAAAAATTTAAATCCCTTCCAAAGTGACATTTCAAAGGTTTTTAACTTTTAGGAGATAAATGTAAATCTGTATCATTAAAGACGACGGAAATGTCAATATCAATCTTCAATTGTAAAAATATAAAATCCGTTAACGTTAAATGGCTTATTATGTATTCACACATTCCGTCAGCTGACTGTTTCTATATTGTCGGTGCTTTGAACAATATCGAATTTAAATTGTACAATTTCACTTTGAACAACAAAAAGAACGTTTTTTTTTCTTTCATGTCCAGAATAAAATTCATTTGTTTTTTACGAGTTGTTGGCATCAACTCAAGTTATGTTACTGGTAAGGGATTTCCCATGTATCGAAACTAATCACATTTTCGTTTGAGCATTTTGAATACAGATTCTTGTATAATTTTGGCTTATTTACAATATTCATGATCTACAGAATAAGAATATGTTTCCTGATATGATTTGAAGTGTTTATAAACTTAAATACTTATTATTTTATTTTTTGGAATTTGTGTCAATCTACGAGAGAAAATAGTGCAAGGGGCATGCAGTCAAAAATTGTGACATGTCGTGCAAACAAAGGTTTGATTTTTAATTCAGTAAATACTAGTATTTTCAATTAATTCAACTTATTTTAAGTAATTTAAAAATAGATCTTGAAAGAAAATTTACGCAATTAAATATTGTACAAACTAGGTTATTTTTAAAAGACTGACGTGCTAGTGGTATATAAATAAACTAATCCTTGCGCTGATCCAGTATGCTAATGACCAGTGCAATTTTCCCGCAATAACTAGTGATGAAGTGTTTATATATAGAACACTACTTATGTTTGTAAACAAAGCGAGAAACACCTAGTTAAGATAGTCGAAGTTAATCAAATATTAATCTGAAAGGGAAGAAATGAGCTGTACCAGTTGATAAAATATTTTTAAGTAAATGCCATTACTTCTTGTGCATACAGTAAAAGAACCATTGTCTTCCACGATTTAGATCTGCATCACAGCAAGTTTTAAATACAGTAAAGGTCATTTAACATGCCTGTGATTCTTATCTCATTGTCTGCGCTACTCTAGAGAGAGTTCCTTTACTATATCCGGCTGTGTCTTACTATTAGATGCTGGCAATGTGATACAGTAAATTTAAAGTACAGAAGACAGCAAAAAATAATAAAAAAAAAAATACAGAAAGATTAAATCGGATATTATTCATAAATAAAATGAGAAATGTGTATTTATAAATGTGAATCAAGAGACTGAAAAAACAAATATATTCAATAGTAAATAGATTATGTAAACGATTAATATACCATACCATTGTGATAAAGTTTTAGTCTTCAGTCAAAAAGCCAAAAAGAATTGAAATATTAATCTTTCATGAATTTATCAAAAAAGTCATGTAATTGAATTACAAAAGAGCTAAATTGATAGAAATGAAATATTACATGTGCAAATCAATGAATTGAAGTCAGGTAGATAAATTTCAAGAGTGTCTAAACCAAACGAAAAAAAAAACATAAAATTAAAATGTTCATTTCAACTAAAAGTCAAAAAGCGTTGAATTTTAAGAGCAGCTAAATCGGGAGAATTGCAGTATTTATTTTGCATATCAAAGACCATACAAGAGTTGAATTTCACGAGTGGCTAAATCAGGAAAATACTAGTATCAAATATACATGCACATTTCGAAAGACGATGAGCCGAATTTCAATAACCATATTAAACAAATCAAAATTTTGAATTTTGTAATATGCATATCAATGAAAATAGAGGATTTGAAATTTAAGAGTTACTCAATCACGAGAAATAAAACTTATTGATGTGCACTGAAAATGTCAAATTATTTGTCAATTTATGAAAATAGTGAACGTATTTAATGTGCATATTATTGTGCATATTAATGATTCTATTCATTTGCGCTCTTTGTAAGTTATAATTCCCTATTTTAATATTGTTGAAGGTTGGTCCTCTTAGTTTGAAATATATGTGTGAAAAGCTGCTTTATTTATTTTTTTCATCAGAGCACATAATACATATAACCCAAATATGTATCAGTGACCTCAACTCATTTTAACAGTAAGTAGTTGATCCTTACATCGTGCGTTCGGATCCCACTTTGGGACGTGGCGACCGGTCCTTCAGATGAGAACGTATAAATCGAGGTCCTGTGTTGCAGTATGTGCTGGCACAAAAAAAGATCCATCACTGATCAATGGCCGTAGTGTGCCGAGCATAGGGCAAAATTTGCAGCTCTACATTGGCAAGTGGTGATGCCTAGTCATATGAGTAAAAATTCTCGAGAGGGATGTTAAGCAACGTATAAACAATACCATCAACTCGTAGCAGTACTTTCAGTACTTTGATTGTTTTAGTGCCTTTGTGTATTACATATCATTTATATTAAAGTGATAATAATGATCTTTAGGTAAACATACAATTAAATCATAATTGAAAGATTAATGTAAATACATGTACTTCATCATAAACACATTGAAATTAAAAATAACGTAATGTTTTCAACTTCTACGATAATACAGACATTATTCAATCTGATATTTTTCGCTTTCAGCACTTCATGAAAAAAAATGCATACGTGCAAGTATGTGAGATTCACACACCGATAACTCACATTAAACTAAAAACATTCCTTATATTTACATTTACCATGTCTGAAACCACCAACAAAAAAGTCAACATTTGAATTTCCCGCTGCCCTATATTGTTGCATTTTTCTAACGTCTCTGTAGCCTCATTGTCACCTTATCACACGTATCTCCGTGTATATTTTTACGCGTGAGTATACACAAAAATGATGTTCAAGTCAATTCACTGTTGATTTACCAGAAAACCACGGCAAATGTAAATAATTCAATAAAGCAATTATGTGATACGACTGAATTTGTTCTTCTAAAACACGTCATGTATTTTGTAAAGAACTTTTGTTCTTTAGAATTGTTACCGGATTTCGTCACTTGGTACAAATGCAATTAGAAAATTCGACGATACCATGTAACGAAAATAATCGAATGAAAATACCTCTCAAATATCACATATTTTCTTTATAGATAATAGTGCTTCGAGTTTTATATCAATTTCTTATTAACCAATAAAGCTTTTGTATTTTAATTAGTCACACAAGTGACTTACCAAACCAAGAATTTTAACAACAAAATTTTGCAAATTAACAAGTATTTATTACGGCAACAATTGTATCTAATTACATGAAATAGCACAAAACATTAACATTTATATATGTACAACAAAAACTGATGTTACAGTAGTAACGATCTTTCTACTTATGGACAAAAAATAATGCCTACTTAACAGATGTACAAAATCCAGAATCCGTTCTACCCAATGCTAAGTCCGAAGAGAAATAACCCACCCCCTGTACGAAAAATCTTCTATGTCTAACCTAACCGGTTTACCAAAAAATACAAATAAGGAACTGGAAATAACACTTAAATGGACGTGTAAATAAAGGAAACAAAAGGGAGGCAGAGATCCACCCCTATTAGAAAAGGAGCGAGCAGGCATGAACCGATGAGAAGATTCCAAACCAATTGATCTGAATGTGAAATGCCCATATTTTAAACAAACCGCGGTCTGAAGGTGTGTCTCACTTATCCAGTCAAAATCTCTATTCTATGCATAACACAGACAAGGACGTTTTCCATATCATTATATATATAAAGCTGGATAGTTTCCGATTTAAATCTAAACGATCTTAACCAACACAAGTTATTATTATTTACTAACTCTGTAAAATCAAATCCTACCACAAAATACAATCTCCCACCATAAAATTCAATCTCCTACATGTATTTGATTTTTCTTCACTTTACCACTTCCAAGCTCAGCCACAAAGAGGTTGTCTCTGGTGTCTACACATAAACCCCAGGGACCCAGTACACCACAATTATCTATGCAGCGGAGGAATTGTCCGTCCTGATCTAGGACGTGGATACAGTGGTTACCACTGTCTGACGTCAGGATCCGATTCTGGCTGTCTGTTGTGATGCCATGTGGATCAAATGAATATCTCTTAGTTGAAGAGCCAACGAGTATTTAAATCGGAGTTTTCCTGCCTGGTTAACTACCACTATTGCTTTGGCTTCCCAGTCAGAGACACATATATCCAGGTTCCTGTTCTCAATTATATATTTAAGGCCACCAGATGAATAAAGAGGTTTACCATTGCCATCAAACTGAATGGTTTTTTCTCTGTAGAGCCAAAGTAACGGACAACTTTTGATTGTTCTCCATCATCACTTACCATTGTAACCAGGAGGCCACCAGAGCGGGTACTGCAGACATAGTAAGGTTTCCTTCCCTCAAGTCTGATCACTTCTTGTATCTGGTCATTTTTCACTATGTTTACAGTTTTTGTTCCAGGGTCAGTATATACTGGATCCCCACTTTTTGTCACTGCTATGTCCTGTGGTCTGTTCTACGATTTGGTTTGGATTGACTTGAGTAGTTTGACTTGGAGGTTAAAAAGTTGCATGATTTTGTCATTACCGCATGTCCAGATTTTTTCATCACTGAGACAGGTAACACTGTATAGTTCCTTATACCCAGTGTCTATGGTGGTGATGAGCTCTGGTTCATCAAGCAGTGGTCTGACTTGAGCAGAGTATACAGCTTCTGGTGTCTTCATTGTGTAGACATGTTCGTCGATTTCAATTGATAATTCTGACAGAGGAACAAACATTTTATGGAGTTTGTTTTTGTTCATCCGATGACGAGATAAATTTGATAATGAAATGTTGAATTTAGGAGGTAAACTTTTAAATTCAACATTCCTGGATTTGTACACAGATATAAGGGAGGCATCATTGGAGTCCAGTATTTTCTTCAGATCTAGAATGCACTGTTTTACTTCAGTTGTTATCTGTTTGACAGCATATTCCTGTTCATTTACTTTAGTCAAATGTTTATTTTTCATTTCATTAATTTCATATTTTCGCTTGTTAACAATGATGTCAAATCCTCTGTGCCAGTTTTCTCCTTGTTTGTTAACAAATGTTGTCAGTTTCTCATAGCGTTTTTCCAAGGTGACTTTTTCAGAGTTTAAATCTAATGAAATGTCTTCATACGTCGGAAATATTCCTTCCTCCAGTTCCATCAAGTCTCTTTCTAAGTCTTTTTTTTTAGAACTCAGTTTTTTCAGAGCATCGGATACGTCATGTCCTTTATGTTTCCCAGAGGAGATGCAGAAAGAACAGGCAGGAATGTCACATTCCTCACAATAAAGTTCACAATGTTTGTGGGTGTGAGTTGGACATTTCGGGTAGTTTGTAGAAATTCTGTGTTTGTACGGTACAACGTTGTGTCTTTTGGATGAATCAGAGAGATGCTCCCCTACACAGTCCTTACATAGATTAATCTGACAAAGTTCACAATGACTCTGTAATGCAGCTTTTTGACACAGATCACACATGATAATGTCTTGGGCACTGTAACGGGGGTCCATTATAAGTGTCACAGTCAGATGATGAGACTGATGCTGTAATATGGTGTAACTTTTCATAATTATTTACCAGAGCATCATGGGCCACATCGCTCACCTGAGAACATGAGCTAGTTAAAAACACAAATCAGCTTATTATCGAAAAGCTTACTTGTTTGGGGAGGAAGGATTCAAATTTTTTATTACCTGAGAATGTCACTTTATCAATAAAGCATACATGTACTTGCCATACCTAAAAACAAGATCTTTAAAGATTTGTCCAACATATTACTCTCTCTCCCATTGTGACCCCTAGCTACACCCCACCACCACCGCCTTGGCATTATTTGAATAGATTTAAGTCTTCATTAGTTGCAGATCCTTACATGTCAATTTGACAACAAGTCGTTTCTGTTCTGGAAATTTTTTTTTTCATTTTTTTTTCCAATTTCCTGGCCCAATTATTCTGGAGAAAAAGATTTTTCCTATGTAAAATTTTGATCAGCCATTGTAGCCCCACCCTACCCTCGGGGGTCATGATTTGAACAAACTTGAATCTACACTACCTGAGGATGCTTCCATATGAGTTTCATCTTTCCTGGCCCAATGGTTCTGGCGAAAAAATTAAAGATTTTTCGTAAATATTCCAGATGTAAAACCCCCGGGATTTGAACAAACTTAAAAATCTACACTACCTGAGGGTGCCCAATATGAGTTTCATCTTTCCTGGCCCAATGGTTCTGGAAAAAAATATTTTTAAAGAATTTCCCTACATATTCCTATGTAAAACTTTGATCAGTCTTTGCCCCCCCCCCTCTACCCCGGGGGTCATGATTTGTCTACACTACCTCAGGATGCTTCCTTATGAGTTTCATCTTTCTTGGTTCAATGGTTCTGGAGATTTTTAAAAGATACCATTAATTTTTCATAAATTCACAATATGTCCCCTTAGAAGAGGGCCTGGCCCTTCATTTGAATTCTCTTTACCCAAGGATGCATTGTGGCAAGTTTGGTTAAAATTGGTCCAGTGATTCTTGAGAAGAAGTCGAAAAAGTGAAAAGTTTACAGACAGACGGACGGACAGACAGCTAGACAGACGGACTGTAGACAAAATGTTATCAGAAAAGTTCACTTGACCGTTCAGCTCAGGTAAATACTAGTAAGTTTTTAAATTTAAAACTGATTTCAAGTATTATTGAATTTCATATTACAACTGAGTACGCATATATCTCTTTTCCCTGTAGTGTAAAAAATACAGGGTACAAGGATGATGTGCCATACGTACGGCCTAGCCACGATAAAAATCTTTAAATTTTGCCATACGTTTTGCATACACTTATTTCCCGATACGTATACCCTTAATGGACACTATTTTTGCCAATAATAGATATATTTGGAAGAAATATAGCTTTATTTTGAGTATACTATTTAAAAAAACAATACCACCATGTCTGGTAGTGGGAAAGGGTGAAGGATGAAGTTAATGGGTGAATAAATATATTGTCAAACCGTTTTCAATGCTTACAACCGCATGGACACTTAATGGCAGTATTCCTTTATTATGTTTGAAGTATTAGTGCATATAGTTTTTTTTAATTTTATTTTATAATTTTTTTTTGCAAATATGCACAATAGCATTGCCACATGTAGCTTGTTATTTTGTTTTCAAACGAGTTCTTTTGGCTTTCCTTTCAATCTCAGAGAACACATAATTCACAAATCTGTCATTTATTGAAGCTATTGCTGCTTTGTTCGTTTAGTTGTTCTATAGTTTAAAACAGACAATGTACAAGTAAACGGGTAAAAAAAAAAGACAAGTAAAAGATCAACTAAGTGACAAATACACAGTATATTTGTTACACTTGGTATTTGGAATTTAATTTAATTACAGTATTAAATTACATGCATGTAAAAAATAAACAACCATATGTTATTCCTATAAAACAGTTTAGATTCTGATTAGATCTGATTAAATTCATATAAAATTCCATTTTATTCTATGTATCAGGTACCAAACATACTGTCAAATGACAATATGAAATATGAGGTACATTATATACACTATAGATTTAAGATATTCTATTTCATTTGATTCGGGCACTTATTTGAATAATAATAACTTTAAAAAAAATAACGTTTTCTTAATAAGAACAGAAATACATTGTAATATCATAATTATCATACTCTTGATCTAACCAAAGATATTTGGTTTTTTTTAAACTCACATATCTAGATATTGCATTATTTGCCACGACAACCCAGTTTTGACCTTTACTGGCATTTTGACAGACAAGGTCATGGCTGACTCCATTCCTGTTTGATGACCTTGGCTGCTTGTCTCAGAAAGGTTTCTGTCACGTCATAAATCAGTTCATCGTGAAGTTGTAGAACTAATATACAACATCTGTTTCCAGATACATTAACCGTGGTATCTAAAGTAAACAAATTATAATATGTAAACTTGTTTATAAACTGACGGGGAATAACAATAATAAAGGACAAGATAGGGTAAGAGCAGTATTTGGTCCCCAATTAAGGTTGTCTTTCAGAATGATTCTACAGTTTATCCTTAAAAACCTGTTATCACCCCTGCCACAAAATAAGTTTTGGTTTTAAGATTTAGAATATACAGGGGCCACAGTGAGGTCAGGAAATAGGTCTCAAATTCACGGGGTACATGCGTATATTGAAATCATACCAAACCTGTATTTTGAGATTTTTTCAAATTCTAATTTCAGTTACCATGGCAACATAGTTCATTGAAATTAAAGACGGATACATAGAATTTATTAACTTAGTTTCGTCTACTTGTGTGCCAAGTAACATTGCAGTCAGACTGTAGAAGGAGTAGCATTTTTAAAAAATTGTTAACAGACGGACAGACAGACAACTAGAGGGACGGACTTCTCTAACCTGATTGAGTCTACAGCTTGACATTGTGACCCTTTGACCTCTCACCTGTATAGATTATCCTTTTGACCCCATGCCACTCATCTGTTTAGCCTTCTGTCTCTCTGACCTCCTTTTGACCAGGTGACCCATCACCTGTTTAGCCTGCTGTCTCTCCACTGAGTGACCTCCTCCACGCTGATTGACTTCCACTGAGCCGTGATAGTTTGAAAACGTCTCCGTCACCGTTCAGGATCTGTATCAGCTTGGCATCTTGGGATATAAGTGCAATCATGCGTAACTCGAATTGAGAATAGTCAGTTGCCAGCAAACCACCCCCCCCCTCTCTACATTTGACGAACATATACGATATGATTTTGATCAACTCATATAACTTTACCGTTAGTTCAGTATGAACCTTACCTTTATTCAATTTATAGATAATAAGTTTGTGAAACTTAAAAATTAGTACATAATGAATTGCAGCTAAGAGGGAATAATAAACATTATCATATAGCTACTAAATTGTCTCTAATAAAATACTGCCAAAAATCTCGAGAATTTTAGGGTTGAATATCTTGACGAGTATGCCCGAAACATTCCGAATACGAGCGTTCAATATCGAACACCCTGTTGAAGACAAAAAAGTCATCTGGTCAAATTCTCAGAGCTAAATTAAAGAAAGAAAGTGGCATCTAGGTGAAATGTGTTTATTTTTCACACAAAATGAATTTATTTATTAACAATTTAGTACGCATATTAGACCCATTAAAACCTAAATAAGCGAATCATATCGTTCAGTTGGGTCATCGGAATGATGCTATATTGAACGCTTACAGAACAGACGTTAATTTGATTACCGATACTAAAAAAGCATTAATGTGAGGTTCTTTAGTTGGTTTATTTATTATGAATTATTTGGAAATGTTTTAGCTATATAATAAAGGAGTTATTGAACTTATACTGGTGAATATTGGCACTCGTAGTTTTTTAAATGCACTTGCAAGCTCGTGCATTTGAACAACCAACTTGTGCCAATATTCACCAATATAAGTTCAATAACTCTATATTTCAATTTCATCATTCTATCTTATGTATTTAAAAGTGCATACATTTCAGTCAAACCGGTCACGGTAGCCTAGTGGTAGAGCGTTCGCTTCGTGATCGGGAGGCCCGGGTTCGATTCTCGATCGCGGCGCCGCGTCATACCTAAGACGTAAACAAAGGTAGTGACTGTTCCTTCGCCAAGCGCTCGGCACTAGAAGTGAAAATCACGGGTCTTTCGGATATGACCTTAAAAACGTAGGTCCCGTGTCACGGTAGGCGTTGGCACGATAAAGAACCCTCACTGCTCAATGGCCCTGAGTGCCGAGTATAGGTCTAAATTTGAAGCCCTTCACCGGCATCGGTGACGTCTCCATATGAGTGAAAAATTCTCAAGAGGGACGTTAAACAATATACAATCAATCAATCAATCATTTCAGTCAAAATTATGTTACTTTCTCCCCATTGTCTTCAGCGTACCCTAAATTGACTTTTATCTTTTGTCTTTCAACACAAAACTTTAAAACTGATCAAAACTAAAGATCAGCTAACTCTGGTCTGGTTCCTTACAGAGCTACGGGTACTGACAATAAGTTTAGCTTTAATGTTGGTTGATAATTATTGAAAAGTATACATTGTCACCTTTACTTGTACAAACTCAACATAAGCACTAGAAAAATTAACACAAATAATGACACCACTGACAACTATCTGTATAATACACAAAATAATGACACCACTGACAACTATTTGTTTAACACACAAATCATGACATCGCTGACAACTAACTGTATAAAACACAAATAATGACATCACTGACAACTATCTATATAACACACAAAATAATGACACCACTGACAACTGTTTGCTTAACACACAAATAATGACATCGCTGACAACTAACAGTATAAAACACAAATAATGACATCACTGACAACTATCTGTATAACACACAAAATATCAACAATGACAACAAACTGCGTACTACGTCATCAGTTTCAGAGAGTGGTGATATGGATTCAGAAAACTACAGTGTGGCACAGGAGTTCGCGTACCTGTCAATTTTGCCGAAATTTTCAGTAAATAAAAAAGATACCTATAAAAATAATACAAGGAGTGCAGCCTTTGTCCGCGGCGCCATGACGTGACGTCACGGGCGGTCGATTTACCCAAAAGGAACCAAAAGACCGATATTACGTTTAGATACGGGTACAAGTACTTGTACCTCCCTTTTTTAAATTTCTTGAATGTCTACTAACTTGTCTCTGGTTTCTTTTCGCATATGACTTCAATCATTTAGATAAGCATTTCAGGCAGTTTTGTTCCTTTTTGGGTAAATGGACGCGCCCGTGATGTCACGTCATGGCATCGCGGACAACGGATATTTGAGCGAAGTTGTGGAGAAATGTCACCGCTGCTGCTGTAAAACATGCGTTTGAAATCATATGCATTAAGAGCCATAAAGAATGGTCCCTTCCAAAAAGATTGGTTTGTGTTTTAAAATTTTGGATTAAAGATTAATTATGCGACAGCCTTGATATTAAGCGAGAAGTTCCCAGGTGACCTAAAATGCGTTGCACTCCTTGTGTTATTATGATACGTATTACGTATTTTTTTATTTGCTGAAAATTTCGGTATAATTGATAGTTACGCGAACTCCTGTGAGTGTGGGGACACTCGGAGTTCCTCGGATGCTTAGTACCTCTGACGTCAAATGTGTTCAATACCATCTTGCATCTTGTATTTCAATAGTGGTTACTAACTACGTTTGCTATTGATATGCATTCTCAACTACTATTGATATAGTTATTTTAATAATGGTCGCATTTCAATAGTGGTTACTAACTATGTTTGCTATTGATATGCACTCTCAGCCACTATTGAAATAATTATTTCAAAAGTGGTCGTTATTTCAATAGTGGTTGCAATAGTGCATTGCTTTATGGATAAATATTAAACAATTGATCTTTTGAGTGTTATCTGCTATATATTGCTACTTATGAGGGGGTTTATTATATAGAAAGAGGGCGTATAAGGCGTAGACATTCCCCCGGTTAATTTATTTGTCGAGCTATCCGTCCAATTACAAACAAGCGAGAATGAAGTGGAGGAAAAGAGGGTGTATATATATGAACTAGCTATTTGAAGGTGAATGTGGCTGCAGTAGAAAATTTTCAAAATTCACAGATAAGTTAATTTTTTTCTAAAATCATGCTCTCAGTAATGTCATCTTCACAATATTTTATCATTTTATTTACTGAACGACTGATTATTTGATAATCTTTATTTCAAAGTTGACAGTTAATCATATTTAGTGAAATATGGGTTTACTAAAGCTATAAAAAAATGAATTTTGTACATGAATGGGTAATGTCTCCCTTCTTCGTTAACGCTTAAATGATGGAAACGTAAATGCGAAATCTATTTTATTCGTCAAAAAAATGGAATCTGAACTCATTCTATTGACAAGCAAGTTGATGAAACAAGAATATCAACAGTCTCGTTTAAAGTCATCATTTCGTAAATTCTATGGTCGATACAATGACCTTGTCAGCAAATACAATTTATCATTGAATGAAATGCTGACTGACGTTTTTCATACCAATTGTTAGTCCATTATTTATACACTGAATTGACCACGGATTTTTTCCGTTATTTCCTGATTATGACAACGAGCACACGGCGGGTGTGACCGGTCGGCAGGGGATGCTCACTCCTCCATGGCACCTGATCCCACCTCTGATGTTTCGGAGGTCCGTGTTTGCTCTGCTCTTATTTTGTATATTTGTTTAATGGACGTTGAGATTGAATACTGTTCGTTATTTCCATATCCTTCTATATAAACATCGAAAATTTCTGAAAAAAATGTACGCTTAAACCAACCCGTTCATCTAAATCACACTGACAGACACTGATAATACATATACTTCGTAGCGTAGTGGCTAAAGCGTTCGATCTTGGAAAAAACCCTGCTCTATGGAGAGAGTTCGAATCATACGTGAAGCTTTTTCTTTTTTGTTTTCACATATCTTGAAAACATGAGTGAAAAATAAATTATTAATAAAATGTTATAACAATGAAATACAGAAATAAATGTATAAAAGATGATATAAACAATATAAATTTGAAAATTTTAACTTTCAGAATAATTGAGAAATGTCTTAAGTTTTCTCAGAGCGGGAGATTGTCTTCGCATTGTACGCCTCCATTCTTTATCATAATAACAGTAACTTGATCACGCTTTGCGTCTCGTTAGATCTGGTGATCCGCGCCTGTCAACTCGACGTGATACGACCCTTCGGATCAAGTTACTGTAACAGTTATAATAATATATATGTATAAACACCAAATGATTTATAATTAACTAAAATACCAGGTATATAATATTAACATAATCATGATAATGCACGCATCAGTACATGTATCAACTCACTGGGTTTCGTGGACCTACACCGCATATTTTTCACTTCAATTCAACTAAAATCAGAATTAATTATTTATTACATTGTGTAAATGTATAAAATAACCTTACAATTAAATTTTATGTACATGTATCTTAAAAAAAAACATTATAGTATGTAGTTATCGTTCCGGGTTATTAAACTGCGAACGTTACCAGAGATATTTTAGCAAGCAAAGTACCAAAC
Organism: Saccostrea cuccullata; assembly: GCF_032062105.1. NCBI lineage: Eukaryota > Metazoa > Mollusca > Bivalvia > Ostreida > Ostreidae > Saccostrea > Saccostrea cuccullata. The sequence continues at coordinate 17,708 of NW_026936497.1, forward strand.
TGTACTGTGCATGAAATTTGTTGAAAGATATCCCGATCCCGATCTAATAACATTCTAGCTAACCCACCTCAAATAGCAGCAACAAAGTTTTCCTTATAAAATTAGCGCATCTATTCTTTAAATTGATAGATGCTATTAATTACTGCTCGGGTAATTATTATTTTTTTTTTTTAACATTTCTCCTGGTAAATCCTTTTCTACTCTATATTGCTTTAAAAAAGTTTTAGAGTATTTATTTTACCTGGTGGTATGGATTTATTCAAGGTTAGAAAATTATATCATTTTATGGATCGGATACGTTAAGAAGCATTTGAATGGGATATCCAATGCTTTCCGGAATTAAAATAACAGATACATCACATTTTAAAGATTAAAATTAATTATTTCTTAAGTCAATAAGTTGTGAAAACTGATTATTTCAGAGAAAACATCGCTGAAATTTAAAGCCTTCGAAATTATTGAAAGAATTTAAGATTTTTGTTATTAGATTTTTTGGTATATGTAGGTTAGCAGTTGAAATATTCGTACATACATCAAATAAATCACAACAAAAATTAAAGAGTTCATTTTCAGAATTTTTGTTTTCCCTTAAACAGGTTGTGTTTCGGACTGGTTCATTGTTTATGCAAACATAACATCTAAAATGGATACTTTTCAAAATTTGTTTGTATGTAGATTATCACATTATAACTTAAATCAGAAATATCATTTAGTATATTTATATAATAACTTTGTCGAGTTTAAGGTTATCAGTACCCTAGATAACATGCAAGTACAGGTAGAATATATTAAAATCATATAATCTGTAAGTAGGACGAAATCTAGAACTGATACGAGGAAGTTGATTATTAGTCTCTTTTAATATAAGCTAGGTGAGTTATCAGAGGAAGGCTTAGACTAAGGAGACAATATAAAAATGACAGGTGAGACACGTACTATTTCATGCTTTTCAGATTTCGTGTGTCATTCAATGATTGTTCTGTCTTCCAGATCAAAGATTGCGATTATATTCATTCTCAAAATATTAATTTTTTGATAATGTATAAATGTCTGATTGAAGCCCTAAATAGATTACTATTTTCATGTATCCCTTCTTTTCAATACTTTAACAAATTCTTCCCCTGTAAAGTTTGAGCTTATTTAAAATCTCTCTTTATACTATTTTATCTATTATTAAAATGAGCACACTACATTACAGCATTCCCCTCATCATAATGTGACTGATACATCTATTATGGATCCTTGCTGTAGTGCCCAAGACATCCTTCTCTGTGACCTGTGTCAAACAGCTGCATTACAGAGCCACTGTGAACTTTGTCATGTAAACCTCTGTATTGTCTGTGTTGGAAAACATCTCTCTAATTCATCTAAAAGACACAATGTTGTACCGTACAAGCACAGAACTACTACTCCTAACTACCCAAAATGTCCAAACCACACCCAGAAACATTGTGAACTTTACTGTGAGAAATGTGACATTCCTGTCTGTTGTACCTGCATCTCCTCTGATAAACACCATGGGCATAGATTAAGAGATGCATTGCAAACAATAAGTTCAAAAACAAAGAATTAAAAAAAAAATTAAAAGAACTAGAGGAAAAAATCTTTCCAACCTATGAAGAAATAACATCAGAATTAAAATCTGAAAAAGTTCACGTAGAAAATCATTATGAGAAACTGACAACAGCTGTTACCAAACAAGGAGAAGACTGGCACAGAGAAATTAATATCATTGTCAACAAACAGAGGTCTGAAATTGAAGAGAGAAAAACTAAGCACCTGGCTGCTCTAAATAAACAGGAATATGAAATCAAACAGATTACTTATGAAGTAAAACAAAATATTCTTGATGTTAAAAAATACTGAACTCAAATGATGTCTCCCTAACCTCTGCATACAAATCCATGAATGCTGAATTTAGAAGTTTACCTCCTAAAGTCAACGTTTCATTACCAAGTTTCTATCCTCATCAGATCAACACAGAAACCTTTCTTTATCTGTAGTACCTCCTCTGGTGACCTCCTGGTCATCATGAACAGTCATGATTATATACAAACAAAAGTTGTCCGTTACTCTGGCTCCACAGAGAAACAAACCATTCAGTTCGATAGTGAAGGTAAACCTCTGTTTTCATCTGGTGGCCTTAAATACATCAGTGAGAACAGGAACCTGGATATCTGTGTGGCTGACTGGGGAGCCAAGGCAGTAGTGGTAGAGTCAGATCCTTATAACAGACACCGACAACTACTGTATCCACATCCTAGATCAAGATGGACAGTTCCTCCGTTACATTGATGACTGTCATCTAAATCGTCCATGGGGCTTATGTGTAGACACCAGAGACAACCTCTTTGTGGTTGAAAATGGAAGTGGCATCGTGAAGAAAATAAAATACATGTAAAGGATCAAACATAATCATGTAGTGAATTAGTATTACCAGGTTTATTTTCGATATATTCCAAAGCTTTCTTTGGAAATACATTGCGTGATGGAATAAACTGTGTTGTTTCACTACAATTCATTCTACGAAAATTCAAAATCCCAATCATGACAATAAGGTTTCCACGTGTCTTATCAGTCAGAGTATTAAAAAGAAAGTGTAACATACTCGTATTTGCAGAGATGACATGCAATTTTAGTTGAACTTCACACAACGGCATGTATAAGCTTATTTCGATTTTAAAACTGTATTAGATTTTAATCTAAAGTTGAAATGGGTAGGATCTGCAAGTTTCAACCTGTGTAGAATTATTGCTTTGCTTTTTTTATGATTGCATCGTATACACGTACATACATTGTTTTACCTTGTTTAACAATTGCAATAATTATTTGTCTTGCATACTGTATACAGGATAGTTTTCGCCCCGTGTTATTTTCACTCTTTCACTCTTACAAGCAATTCTTCCCCTGTTTAAAAGAAACCCAGTCGCAGTTTATAAAGTAATTATATTGTGATCTTTAAATTCGACCACCTGTAAGTAGGGCGAAGGGGGCGTAAATAAAATTGCCCTAGTATACCGTATTACTCTTAAGTAAATTACTACAGCCATTCTACAAAAACATGACAAATTAAGATTCAACCATAAGTCTCAACACACACTCATGGTTTTTGTAAAATTAACCTATATATATGCAGTTGAAGTTTTGATAAAAAAATATATTGTAATGTTCAAAACAATTTCAACTGCAAATCTATATATCGGTTCATTCGTGTATAAATTTATAATTTCAAGATGGAATTCTCAGCTATATAAGCCTCCCCAACAGATTGTAATGAATGTTGAAAAAAAGTTTTTTTATCCTATATAAAATGAAATCAAACCACTTCTCGCAAAGGAATGCATGGATCTTCTTTCCTGCGAAACAATTGGATGTCGCTAAAAAATGATTAACTGCCTTAACCATTTTTTTTTATTTCATAAACATAATACAGATTTCAAATAGAACTGAAACTTATTTGAAATTGACAACAGAACCTTATATGTTTGATTCTAGTATCGAGTCAGCTATTTTAGACGATTACATTTTCGAAATAAAAGAATGACATGTTAAATGCTACTTTCTATTTCTAAGTTATAAGTATAAACCATTAGAAATTAAATCTTACCAGAGACTTCTTGTTTTATTTCTCTATCATTTCTTAAAACATTAAACAAAAATTAGAGTCTTTCAGATAAGAATGGTATGGGGTACATTTGGTAAAAAATAAACAAGTTGTTCTGGAGTGGTCAAAATATGTCCTTTCACGAAGGATATGGAGAAGGATACTGGTACTTTCATATTTAAAAAACGTACCCAAAGTCATTTGTTTGTTTAATAAAAAGAAATAATGTAAACGTTCTACATTCAGCGGTGCATTTTTTTTAGCGATTTTGGCGAAAAGCAGCGTCCGCTAAATCAAATTCATCGCTAAATGTCCTTAATTTATATAAAATTTTATAACAAGAAATCTTAGACAGCGCGAAATCAAATCTATGCTAACTTGTTGAAAATTAAATTTCCGCCGAATTTCGGACGCGCCAAATGTAATACATGCAACTACAGTACACTGACATTGGGTATCCACCCCCTTTCTCCCAGCTCGACCAATCATCTGCTTGTAATCGAGAGAGTCGCCAGGGTGGTATAGATTCTAAATTATTAAAATCATGGAGGTTAGGCGGGGCCACGATGGGGAATCAAAGTTTTACATAGAAATATATAGGAAAAATCTTTGAGAATCTTCTTCTCAAAAACCACTGGGCCAGAAAAGCTGAAACTTTGGGGAAGCATCCTGGAATAGTGTAGATTCTAAATTGTTCAAATCATGACCCCCAGGGGTATGGCGGGGCCACGATGGGGAATCAAAGTTTTACATAGAAATATAATTATAAGAAAAATCTTTTAAAAATCTTCTTTTCAAGAACCACTGGACCAGAAAAGCTGAAACTTATGTGGAAGCATCTTGGGGAAGTGTAGATTTTAAATTGTTAAAATCATGATCCCCTGGGGTAAGGCGGGGCAACAATGGGGAATCAAATTTCACATACAAATATATAGGAAAAATCTTTGAAAATCTTCTCAAGAACCATAGGGCCAGAAAAGCTGAAACTTACCCGGTATGTGGAAGCATTCTGGGGCAGTGTAGACTCTCAATTGTTCAAATCATGATCCCGGAGGGTTGGGCGGGGCCACTATGGGGAATCAAAGTTTAACATAGACATATATAGGAAAAATCTTTGAAAAGCTTTTCAAGAACCACTGGGCCAGAAAAGCTGAAACTTACCTGTTATGTGGAAGCATTCTGGGGTAGTGTAGATTCTCAATTGTTCAAATCATGATCCGGGGGGGGGGGGGTGCAGGGCCACTATGGGGAATCAAAGTTTAACATAGAAAAATATAGGAAAAGTCTTTAAAAAGCTTTTACTCAAAAAATCTTCTTCTCAAGAACCACTGGTTCAGAAAAGCTGAAACTTATGTTGAAGCATCCTTGGGCAGTGTATATTCTAAATTGTTCAAATCATGACCCTGGAGTTTGGGTGGGGCCACAATGGGGAATCAAAGTTTCACAATGGGGAATTAAAGCATCCTATGTACATATGTAGTGTAGATTTCAAAATGTCTAAATTATGATCAATGGGGTAGGGTGTGGTCACAATATGTATTATAAGGGGGAAATCTGGTAAAGAACGGAATGGTCAAAGCTTTTCAGGTGAGCGATGTGGCCCATGGGCCTCTTGTTTTTTATCTTATGTTTATTTGTATTATTGAAAATCATGTGTACATGGAATATCACACTGCTGTTTTGATCTCGGCCCTGGTAATAGCTGGAGCGGTTTGTTTCGGCGCAAATCTGGAGGGTGCTGGCCAAGACCATCCGAGGGCTGATACCATAGATGACACCAAAACAGTGATGTTATGTTTTTATGTCATATATCTAAAATCAAAGACAATAAAAGAACAAATATTTTGATATTTTCTAACAAAAAGTTTTATATAATATTGTCATAAGAATAGAACTCTATATTTCGGTGTTCCTGAAAGTGTTGCTTGCAATTGACGAAGGTAAATAATCATACAGAAAGAATTCGCCTGATCTTGTCATTGAAAAGAATATTCCTGGTGTTTTGAAACATTTCATTCTAAAGCACATTTAGATAACAAAGATTTAAAAGGTCTCAAACTTAGCTAGAGGTATATCGTGAGCAAAGAGCTCACTAAATGATACCCCCTGCCTCCCATATGAATATGAATATGCAGTGACAATGTTTTAATCTGGAAACCCCAAACTATGCGTCGGATCAAAAAGTAAAATAGGTCGTCACAATTTCAATATGTAATAAACATTCTGTAAATCTTGCATCAAATTTCATTCTGTGGTACATTGCGTGAAAGGAGTTGCGGATAAGGGATGGGTACCCCAAAGCGTAACAGACAGACGGATGGACAGACATAACGATTACTATATACCCTCCAGCTTTTCAAGCGGGGGTATAACAAGATGCCCAAGAGCCTTGAATCGCTCTATAACATATCACTGCTATTTGAAGTCTCCAAGAATACTGAATATAAAGATAAAGCCTTGAAATACCAAAGATAGGTCATAATTATCATCTAAATTTTAATGAAACTCTCTGATAAATAAAGATGATTCTAAGCCAATTAGTACATGAGAGTAGGTCATGGTGACCTACTTATCACTTGTCGTTCCCCCGAGGACCCAAGGTACATTATTTAAGTACGATTCCTAGCTATGAATGTTCATTTACAGCTTCAAAAAGGATGGTGGGAATTAGCGGTCACATGGGCAGGTAGACTGCAAATTTCATAATGTATCTCCCACAAATATTTTGAGAAATGGGGGACCAGAAAAGAACGTTGAGTGGATTTTTCATCAGCTGACCTGACATCCATATGTTTGTATAATGAAGCTGCTATGCATAGTATACTTCTTAAATTCATGGACAGACTTGGATAATTGGGTATAATTGGGTATTAGGAAAGACTCCGGCCTCTTTCATTGTCAACTGTTGTTCAGACAATGATTTGTTTGTCTTCTGTTGAAGCATTGACCTTGCATCAAGACCATGCCACTTTCTAAGGAATTCAAGCAATTTGTTTTGCCAGTTGAAAGACAGTAAAGGAAAATTCAGTTGTTTTTTTTTTCTGTTGGAGACTTTGAAATTTTCAGATGACCTTGACAATTTCCCGTCATTTTAGCAATTTTGTATAAATCTGCTTATTTTCAAGCAGTTTTTCTTACAGAATGAATTGAGTGCAGCCTTGAAAATTGTGACATCTGTTAAATTGATACCAGATTTATAAAATTTCAGAGACAATATTCAAATTTTAAAAAATTGTCAAAATGTCCAGTAATACATTTTCATCTGTGACACTAACAAAGAAATAAAGCATTTTATTGTTTAAACAATATGTAAAAAGCATGCTTGTTGAATTGGTTGTGAGAATGGACACAATAAAGATCTAAGTGAGATTGATTGCAAGTCAGATTTTCCATTGATATTTATACAAAGAAACAAACATGTGCATGTATCAACATTTTTTGAATGTCTGTTCGCAGGGGTGATAAGGAAGCATACAGAATATTCTACCTTGACTAAGTCATTGAAACATTATGACGTCATAGTAGGCGAGATGACGTCAATTCTAGAACACATATTTTCGTAACAATGGTATTTAGAAATGTAATTTAACAATAGAAAATGAATAGGAACGTGTACACATTAGCAAAAGTTAAATGTTTTTACTTAGTTAGGCTGTATCTGTCATTTTGATTAAAATCTACTGCCGATGACGTCATATGTATACATCAAGTAACTTGGGAATTCATGTCGTTAAAGAGAATTTGGCTATGACAGCATGTACAAAGATACGTAAAATGAGTTTAAAAGCAAATATCGACTATATATAATGTGAAATTCATATGGAGTTCAATTAAGTAAACAGTTATGCTAATTTATTTTCATCAATTATTTTCTCTTTCGAAGACAGTCACCTATATCCGTATCCCAGTCGGCCTTTCCTCGGTTATTCGTGACAAAAAGTAATGTCATAGAACAACAATAAGCTGGATATTTCAAAACATAAGATTTGTAGAGATGAAAGGATCGCCTTCTAAAATACTTGGAAAGTGCAGCTAGAATCCCGAGTAAAGCATGGTTTTACGAAACTTCTCGGTTCGTATGTGTAAAATACAAAACGTAGGGTAAAGTTTCGTGCGAATGTGTTTTATAATTATTTCACTGACAGGAGAGTGGGATTCTAGCAGCACTTTTTAGACAAAATAGATGTTTTTCGATTATATTAGTAACTCAAAGAAGTTATTAAACTCCGGGGTATTGTTGTTCTGTTAGCTTTTTTTATTAAGGAACATTTCGCTATTAACAGAAATCACGTGATGCCGTAGTGGTGGCGCATATCATTGCGTTAGACACTCTTTTATCTGTTTGTAATAGTTAATAAAAGTTAACGTTTATCACTGGTTTTGGTAAATTATCAAACTTAATTTTCTTTAAAAAGTCTAAATTTCTTGAGAAATGATTTATAATTATGCTTCCTTAACATACTAGCGTTATAATCAGATGTCTTTTTCCCTTTTTCCCTGTTATATAATAATATAAATTGAAGTTGCGACATTTCAATAAAGAAAATAAAACACTCAAAGAAAACACTTTTTCAGAGAAAAAAGTAATTTTCGATATATTTTATTTCAAAACATAATCTGCATTTTTATTATCCAACATACTCTTTTGGAATAGTTTATTTAAACGTGCTTGTTAGTTAGTTAAATTTGCAGAAAAAATCCGTACGTTTATTTGTTTACAGAAATGGCTATTTTATTTGTTAAAAGTATAAAGAGCAATTACGAATGGATGGATGTGAATAAGTAAAGCGGAGAAACAAACCCAGAACCTGCAAGCGTCAAATCGACGTTGATTCCTGAGAGGGAGCTTAAATTTATTCTAAAAATATCGTGAACAAGAGGAATGCATAAAAAGCCGTAGTTTCTATCTGTTGATTCTCAGATCTCAAGAAAAATTCTGTAAGGTATAATTTACTCCCAAATTTTCGTTTGATAACAACGCGTGATGATTATCTGTGTACTAATCCGAGATTCCCCTGACTCTTTATGATAATGCACGTCACGATAAAAAAGCAGAGTTGAAAGTAAGAGGAATCTCGGATTATGTCCGTAATTACGTTGACTTGATCACTAAACTTTATCACTAAACTATAGTCTCCAAAATATTCTCTAAATGTGCCTGTGTATAGCTTTATTAACTTAAAGGTATTACTTATACCTTGATCAAGGTATTTTCTGTAATGGAAATTCAGGAAAAAAATCTTTAAAAAATTAAATATTGATGGTCGACTTCTGAGTTGTCAGTAAATTCACCCATGCATGTTAAGTAATCAAACACGAAGAAATCGGTATAAAAGAATGTCGTGTGAGGAGACATTCTTTTATGCTGTCTTTTTGATACCAGAGTTCTTTTCACGCACGAGTGGACACACTGAGAAAAACTCAAAAATCGACTTTCAGTATTTTTTTTAATTATTTTTATGAAATAAAATACCTTGATCAAGGTATTTGTAGTACCTTGATAAAGCTATATAGCTTTATCAATCTATATACCTTTTTTCAGGGTATTCAACTGGACCTGTAAGTTTATTTTTTCCAGTCGTTTCCACTTTCATCAGTGCTTTTGAAACAAAGAAACTATGGGCCGTATGAAAGTCAAGCAAAAACTGCGCTGTATATGCTACTTAGACTATTAGATAAATGTTTTGATAAATCAGGGATGATAACTGTTTATGTGTATCATATTATTGTGTAATCAGATACAGGTGGTATGAACTTTTAAGTGTGACAAAAGTGGGTAGCAAAACCCGGGCCCGGCTTGATAATTGAAACTGAAAATCAGCTTTTTGATAATTACTGAGAATATTCTGAATAATTTGATTTTCTCATAAAACTTAAAGATGTAATTAATTACAACAAAATATGCTTTGGCTGAGAGTTTCAACTCCAAACATGACAAATAAGTGATTAAAAAAAAAACAAAAAAAAAACGGCCTTTGAAAAATATCATTTTGTATTGGAAAATGTGTCCATTTTGTTAAAATACAGATATAGTGAATTCCTTATGCAGATTGTGAAAAGGAAATCATCCAGGAAGACAACAACATATGATTAATCAGACCAAGGATCCCAATGACTTTTGGTACATGCATATTAAAGATTTTTATTTAAAAATCATTTTACAGTATCTGCCATTAAAAAATTACGTTATGAATTGGTTGACTTGTTCGGTAAACAGTATAATCATAAATTTGTGAAATGTTCAATTGCCTTTGTTAAGGCTTAAGCTACTCTGCCTATGGTAAGAAAGTTAAAAGATCTGTCATGAAGAAGAAGCAATTGAGAAGGGCTCTCGAGTTTCATACTATAGATGGCAAGTATTCTTTAGATCTAATTATAAAGTATTCTTTTAATAAAAATAAAAACATATTTATTGGTATTTGGCAATTCATAACTTTATTACCTATGATACATTTTTATAAAAATATAGAGTATGTGTGTCCAGATGTATGGAATGTTTTTCACGGTATGAATTTTATTTCAGCATGATTGCCATATTCAAATTGAGTCACATCTAAAGTCCTTATTTTGTTCGATACAAGGAAAAAGTTCATGAGCAGAAACGCGTTATTGGGAAAAAGGTACATATATCATAAAACATAACTTGAGTATCATACTTTTTACAGCTAAACTTAATAAGAAGCACTATATTGCTCTTTTTGTCACCCTTAGTAGGAAAATGGCCTTATTATAGATGTTTAGTAATGTATCCATTGATAATGATGTCATTCCGTTTTCACATTTTATGTTTTCAAGTAAGGCAAGAATTCTTTTTATACTGCAAGAATATCTTAGCTACAAAATGTGTGGCCAAAAGAAATGTTACATTACTACTTACTACATATTAGTTTATATTGCAAAAAGTCCTTAGAAAGAAAGAAATGAAAGACTTTTAGGCTTAAGATTTGTTGTGGGCTACCTGACCCAATCCGTTGAACCATCATATAATAAGTTAATCACAAGAGGACCATCCGTTTAAATCAGTTAAATTTATATCTGTTGGGTAAAAACGAATGCTGACAAAAATGGTCCAAAATATTTTTTTTTTCTTTTTGAGGTTAAAGTTCATGCTTGAACTTTTTATCCATTAATAAGGTTGTGTCTTGTTTGGTTTTTTATCTTATCGATAATGGTAATGTGAATTGTGATATTTGAATTGATAACAAAGATATCTTTGAAAATATTCATAATAATACATGTCATTGAAAATATACTTCTTTTTTTTTCTTTAGGAAATAAGTAGAAGAATGCCTGCATGGGAATAAAACAATTGGTCTCTGAAAAAGGAGATGTGACAAAAATATTTTGACAGTTGTTGAATTCCATTGAAACCAATGTCCACAAAAAAGAGGAGCACAGTTTTATGCGGATTCACAACTTTGAATTTCAGAATGTACAGTTGGTCTTATTATGAAACATGTCACCCGCGAAAAGTATTATCGTGAAATGTACTCTGTCTTGGATACTTAATTATGTGCATGTGTCTTGAGGTACAATTAATAATCCATTTCAAGTTTTAATGTTCAGTGTCCACATGTACCTTTTTTGATGCTCAGTTACAGAAAAAAACATAAACAATAATCCACAGGTTTTGAGGGAAACATTGAAATTATGAAATTCTTTAATTTTTTTCAAAAAGTTGTTGCGGATCCTTCAAATTAAGTATTAATTATCATACAATAGGCCTAGCCTTTGTTTTGCAAAAGGCATTTTTTCTGTCTATGACAAAAATGAAATCAAGCTGTTTGAATGCTGTTCGTTGTAGTGTCTAAAGTTTGTGTTTTTGTTCTTCACTGGTGACTCCCGATGCGCCTACTCTTATTATAGTACCAGAGAAAGGGTTCAAGTTTAAAAAGTTAATTTGAACATTATCAGCATTGATTGTTTGTTTGGGGTTTTCTGAATTATTTGGTCTGCCGCATGCATTTTCTTCTTCCAGTTAGAGTACATTCGGTGTAATTGTAATTTTAATTCTTATTTAATTTTGCAATTCTGTAAGAATATTGTTTCAAAATCATCATTGTAAGTGAGAAATTTAAATTGCTGTTTGTTAACTAATCACATTTTTTTTAATTTCCTTTCTTCAGTAACAGTTCAATTTTGCAAGATGTCAGTGCTGAAACAGTCTGATATTACGATTAATATCATATTACGATTAATATCAGACTGCTCACTAATATCGAACTGCGATAGGTAAATTTTAGACTGCAAGAACAAAGGAATGATATCACAGCAACGTTTTATTTGTTTTATCTGAAATATGGAATATTTAATTTATTGCTTATACATGTATATTGAATATTTTGAAAAATGCTTGGAACTGGTCCTCGTCTGCATAACATTATTTTTATTTATAATAAAATCTAAGCGAAGTGGAAATGTATAGCTGCTAAATGCAGCACATCTTCTGCAATTTTTTTTCAAAACTTTCTTAACACTGCAGTTAAGCTCCCAGCACAATTAGACAGAGGAAATACACATCTTTTAATCTGTATCATGATTTTTTATCTCGAAAAACAAGCGTGTGCTCTTGCACTTTCCTCATTTTCTCATCAGCTTAAAAATTTTATTTTATACTTGACAAATAGCTGATAAATACATACGATATAGCTTGAGTTGTGTAAGGTCCAACCCTATCCATTATGTAAAGCTATATTGCATTTTCTACAGGTATTCTGTTGCTTTGTTACATCTCTTAAAAAGAAGTGTATAAATACATATTAAAACAGTGCAAGGGTAACAATTTCCATATCGGTCCTTAATTTAGCTGATGTGTAATGTTCTTGACATAAATTTTTTTATGATTTAATGCAAAACGTTGTAAAATGTGTTACCAATTAAATCGTATATTCATACTGTTAAGAATATCCATATATGAAATTACCCTACACGTGCTCCAGATATTTAAATACTGCTTTATTTTTATACCCCCGCTTGAAAAGAGGGAGGATATACTGTAACCGGTATGTCCATCCGTCCTTCAGTCTGTACGTCTGTCCCTCTAGCTGTCCGTCCGTCCGTTTGTCTGTTACGCTTTGGGGTACCTATATCTTATCCGTAACTCCTCTTATACCACTAAGTGAATTTTAATGAAACTTTCACAGAGTCCTTAATTACATATTGCCATTTTGCACCTCCTATTTTACTTTTTGATCCGACTCATATATTTGGTTTCCCGGCCAGAGCAATACATCGACTTTGCACTTATAATCATTTGGGAGGCAAGGGTATCATTAAGACCTCATTGCTCACAGTACCTCTAGTTTTTTATTGGACAGTCATCATCTATTTATAAAATGAATTTGTACCACAAACGCCCAACATGTCGACTAAATGCAGCTCACTCCTAATACATATTAGGAGCCAACGGTTTGATTTTTCCCCCACTGAAACGAGAAAAGATATAATAGCATGTCATAACATAAAACAATTAATTTAATAAAATCTTTTAAGATAAAATGCATACAAGGGGCAAATTAAGAATTGTAATATTTGCAATTCAATACTTTTTTCAACAATAGCAACAACAAAATCCAAAAAGAAGAACTATTTACATAAAGACCCCTCTGTCTCCTTTTGGCCCATCGGGATCCCTCGCACTGAAAGGAAAAAAATATATATACATAGATCATACACAAAAGATGGGTTATTTCCATTTTGAAATTCAATGGTCGTTTTTAACATAAACTTCATCATCAACACACACTCAATAATAGTTATGATATTAATAATACAAAAACAATGTGTAAATTATGACCCCTCTATCTTGTTTTGGTCTTTCGGAATCCCTTGCAAAGAAAGGGGATAATAAATTACACAAAAAAGGGAGAATTTTTATTTTGAAGTTCAGTTCTCTTTTTAAACAACAATTTGAAAACAAACAAACAAGAATGATGAGAAAAAAAATTTACATCATGACCCCTCCATCTTGTTTTGACATATCTGAATCCCTCTTACTGAAAGAAAAAAAAGTGATAAGTATTATTACACAAAAACATAAATTATATCCATTTTGAACTTTTTTTATGTAAGTAATACATATAAGAAATAAAAGTTTGCTCTGACAGAAAATATTTTATATATGACTAAAATTTCAGTCATATTCATGAAACAATAAGAATTTTAATTTCTATATTGCTTTATTTATAATTTGATAGTGAAAAAGAAAGAAAAAAATCCAACAATATAAAAGGATTTTTTATATTTACATAACGAAGAATCGGTCATCTAACCAATCAGTTTCACGTCGCCTCCCCTATGTTAGATTCAACGACAAAAGAACCTTGGGAGAAAACAATGAAATACATTCATAAAAAAATAAAGCAATGAGATGCATGTTTGACATCAGAAAAAAATATTTCAAATTTGTAATTAACTATATCAATTACAGGAAAATAGAACGTTAATAAACTTTTCTTGTTCATATTTGCTATGGGAGAACTTTTTATAAGCTGTGATTGAAGCAAAATTGAATTATTGTCGTCCTGTACAATAAAGATTTCTTATATAATACTGTATATTTGGTTGTACAGAAATATGTCTTTTGAAACATTTGAAAAATTATTTCGGTCTTTTTGATCATAAGGGTTTAGATTACATAAAGATTAATTATAATAACACATTTTACCAGCAATATAAAATTCTCAAAAATGCAGCTCATATTGTTTAAAGATGTTTTGATAAGCATTTAATAAATGACATTGTTTATATATTAAGATCAATTTACTTTCAACATAGGATACTTTTTTTATTCCTGTAAGAAAATGTTTAAATACAAGAGACTGTGCATCAAAAAAAGTTACTTAACTTACGTTTGGAAAAATTAATGGATATAATGAATTCATCTACGTATTTCTGATCAAATATAATGCTAAGCATGCTTTAGTCTATTAAAACTGTACAATTAACGGTTAATAATCACTTCTTACTATCAAACTTCCAAGGGCAGATCACTTTTACCCGAACAATTATTTAAATAATTTGATGTTTCAAATACCTTTTGACAGTTTTAAGAAAGGTGAATAGAAACCTGTGCTAGTAAATGTGCCAGTATTAAATCTAATTAAAAAAAGATAATAAGAGTACATGTGAATACTATACAAAGAACCAGCGAATGGACAATTTCATTAGAATGTAATGAATAACGAATTCAAAGTATAATTTAAACCATGTTATTCAAAACGTGTATTATTGCTTTGACATATTGAAAAAGGTTTAATCAAACGTTAGCAGACTAACAAAGATAAATCTATTAATTGTCTATCTTCAGAAACAATTAGATGTATGAAGTATTGAACGATATTACATTTACCGTGACTGCAACGTTGTTGTTGACGACATATAGGTATTAGGCTTAGTATTGTTATTTCAGATTATAAAGAATTATTCTTGTAATTTATGGACTTTGAGAGAAGAAAAAATGCCAATGTTTGAAACTTAATGAGACACAAGTTTGGCTTTCAAGAAAGCCTTAAATGTCATCTCTTTACCTTCATTTATTTCACAGCATAAACAGAGATTGTAACTTTTTTCTCAGCTATAACATACATGTTTATTTCTATTCCTCTATGGAAGGGGAGTGGTAGTTTACCTGAACAATTTTAGATATAGGAATAAAGAGTAATGATCAAACTCCAAAATCCTATGTTGTGGATAGGAAGGAAATATTTTAACAAATTTATTTTGGGTGTACATGATTTTACTCCAACAAAAAGTGTAGATAAGGGAGGGGCTTGCAGTGAACAAATACAACAGTTTAAGATAACTAAAAAGTTAGAGCACATATTTGTAGATATGATTTTCTTAAATTATCTTTAAAATGTCATGATTCATATGTTGCTAAAGCATTTCACACTGAAATATACTAAACTAATGTTTAAAAAAATCTGGAAATGATCAAAACTATAAAGTTTTGGACACGTTTCATGGACATATATCTCACACTTTCACAAAGTAAATTTAATCCATACTATTTGAGGTACATCGATACTCGGATAAGAGAGAAAAACTCGTAATGACTAAAGTGTCTATTATCCCTTTATAAATTTGTCAAGTTGAAGAGTCTTTTGTTCTAAATTTTGCCCCACAAGCCATGCAATAATTGTTTGAATTTTACTTTACATTTCAATTTCCTTTGGATAATCATAAGAGTAATATATTTTTTCAATGTAAAAAAATTGTCTGTCTTGAAAAGAAATAATAAACCTATTAATTACGTGTTATCATCATGCTATTTTAAGAGTAAATATTTCATTAAATAGCGATCATCAATTCGATGTTTACCTTCTTTCTTTTACATGTACAACAGTAAATAAAACCTAATTGTTTGATCAACAAAACGAAATTCACATTTAGCCAAATAACTTACCGTTAAACAAATGTAGAACTTTATCATCATGTCCCTTGGCTTTCAAAAAAGCACGCTTACAATTGCTGTATATATATAAATATATACCCTGCCCCGTTCATCGAAAATAGGAAAAATTTCTCTTTCGCTTATTTGGAAATTTTCTGAATAGGGAAGGTTGCTAATTTAATAAATGATGTATAATGTTTAAAAAAGATAGTGGAGATCGTCAATACGTGGTTTTGATCTTTACAGATAAGAAACATCTGTTCCGTGTAGATTACAACATGCATTTCAAAAATAGCATTTCATGATAAATTTGTGTGCAGAATACAACATATGCGAACTGACACATCAGAAAATGTTTCTTCCTTTCCTAGAACAACGTTTCAAGCAATGAAGTAATTAAAGATTTTCTCTTCATGCAAAAACTAACAGTTTCTACAGTCCCTGAAACGTTCTACTTTCCCATCTGAACGGTGAACGAATGCTGTACGAATGCAGAGCGAAGGGTGAGTGAACGATGTGTGAAAGCTGAACGCAACTTGGTGAACGACGTGTGAACGGAGAGTGAACGGAGAGTGAACGCAGAGCGCGAACGCGAGTGCAAGGTGAACAGTAAAAGAACGGTAAACGCAAGATAAACGATTTATTCGGAATGCCTCCGATATTGTCCTTGCATTGAAATTATTCAATTTTTCTATAATTTGTTTTCAGGTGCTTTAAAATAAATGAACAATAGATATATAAAAAAATGAATAAATAAATAAATAAATAAAAATTAAATAAATAAATAAATAAATAATATATATATGTACCTATGTTGTAAAAATTTTGAGTAAAAGTCACCGAGCGCATGTGTGTTCAGGATCAATATTTTGATATAATGTGATGAATGATAATATCAATGAAATATGTCAATATTGTTCCTGAACAAACTTGCGCTCTATAAATTTTAAAGCTAAAATTGTAGAAAATATGTCCATTTTGTCCTCTTTCTGAAAAAGGATATAAAATCAGACTAGTATGTGACGTCATAAAAACAAAAATTGTGAATACACTGCTTTGACACTATAATATTTTCTGTTAATTTATATTTCTCATTCAATTTATTGAATTCAGCACAATTCAAGAAGTTTTCAAAATACGACTTTTGTGGGGGCAAATATATGCAATATACCGCATATAGTTTTTTGTAGAGACAATCAGTGGGCGACGACGGTATCTTCCGTCCATCTCAAACACAAATCCCTATATCCAGGCTCATGTAAGTAACACAAAATGTACCCATTAATCAGAGCCCATGCATTACAAATCCCTATGTCAGAGCCTATTATTTAAGTAACACAAATCAATGTCTTGGCCTATGTTAGTAATACAGACCCCTATGCAGTACAGTATACCTTATATGAGGTCTTATAATGTGTTCATTTCTCCTCCCCGGCAGAGAGACAGGCTGTTAACACCGCAGTTCAGGGGTCAGCTGCTGACCTTGTCAAGGTCGCCATGAAAATGTCTAATCAGAGACTCTCAGAAATATTTCCTCTCTCAAAGAAATCTTTCTCAATTTTGTCACTAATGTGATCTTTACCTCGTATTTTTTACTTGTTTTCTTGTGTGCATGCATTGTCTGTCATAAACTTTGGAATACTTCCAGCTTATTCTATAGATAAAACTGAATCGGCTTTGACAATTTTTTGGGTAGAGAGCAGCAATAAATGAAGGAGATATTGAATTGTGAATTTTGTTATACGTGTCTCCTTAGGACCTAAGTAATGATACTAAAACCATATGATTTAATTCAATGCTTTCTTCTCAAGTTTAATACTTTAAAATCTTGAATCAGGCAATTTAACTGTTGGCATAATTATATGACTGATGAACCCTCTTTGATGCATAAAAGGCATAAATCTTGTGTAGAATTACTATGGTCTCTACTAGGATTTGAATTTTATAATTCCTGAAATACTGTCAAGTTTGATGTATAATTTATAATTTATTTATTCTAAAACAAAATGTTGGGTTGATTTGATAAAACCTGTGCTAAACCTGTTATATACTAAAAATAATCTCCTTCAATTGGATTGTGGTTATGATTTATTATCAGCAAAACTCAGAGGCAAAGTAAATATTGTTGGATAAAATTTTATCCATTCACACCCTTTGGGATATACACTACAGGTAAATTGGTGGTGTAATATGCTGAAGGGTGTGTCCAGCCTCAGGTGGAATAAGAACAAATTGTAAACAATTAATCAAATGACAAGTACACTATATTAATACACCTCGTAAACGAAGTTTCGGGGGTATATAGGTATCCCCTTGACATCTGTCCGCCTGTCTAGCTGTCTAGTTGTCCGTCTGTCGTGAAAACGTGTCCGGTTTATATCTTTCTTACGGGGGAAGATTACAATCTACTATTCCACACAAAGATTGCCCATGACCTAAGGATGTGTCATGACCTTGACCCAAAGTCATTTTAGGAAGTTCAAAGTCACTGAAAGAAAAAATTCATAATTCGTGTCGGTCCATATCTTTCTTATGGATAAACTTGGTAGGTTCTAATTTCACACAAAGATTCCTCCTGACCTAAGGGTGTGTCATGACCTTGACAAAAGATTATTTGGGGAAGTTCAAGGTCACTGGAAGAGAAATTTCATAATTTGTGTCTGGTCCATATCTTACTTATGGATAAACTTGGTAAGTTCTAATTTCACAAAGATTCCTCCTGACCTAGGGGTGTGTCATGACCTTGTTAAAAGGTCATTTGGGGAAGTTCAAGGTCACTGGAAGAAAAATTTCATAATTTGTGTCCGATCCATATCTTTCTTACGGATAAACTTGGTAGGATATAATTTCACACAAAGATTCCTCCTGACCTGAGGGTGTGTATGACCTTGATCCAAGGTCATTTGGGGAAGTTCAAGGTCACTCGTAGAAAAATTTCATAATTCGTGTCTGGTCCATATCTTTCTTATGGATAAACTTCGTAAGTTCTCATTTCACACAAAGATTGCTCACGACCTAAAGCTGTGTAATCACCTTGAAACATGGTTATTTGGGGAAGTTCAAGGTCACTGAAAATTTTTCTTGATAATTTGTTTCCGGTCCATATCCTTCTTTATTATGGAAAATTTGAATCTACTACTTCACACAAACATTGCTTAAGACCTGAGGTGGTTGTGCCATGACTTTGAACCGAGGTCATTTATGCAAGTTCAAGGTCACTGACAGAAAAAGTTCATAATTCGTGTCTGGTCCGTATACTTAGTCTATTTTTTTTATTAAGCTGCGCCTTCATTTCATTTATAAAAAATATAATGAGCAATTACATTTGCACTAAAATTGTTTAAGCATTTCTTTCTTCTCTTATATCCACAAAATATTTATGATTAAGCTCTTCTAAATAAAACCCAGCGGGGGGTAATTGGACATTTCTAGTTTGCTCAAATTTCAAGTCGTTAGTTTAAAGATATACATATATACGTTCACTCTACAAATATGCATGCATGGTTTTTGTAAATAATAATTCAAACTTCTGAAGAAAAAAATGCTTCTGACTGCTCAACTACATAATTTTACAGAGTCTTAAAATTAAAATTTAAATTTAAAATTAAAAAAAATGTAAAGTGTACATTAATGTTCTCACTACAACCATTTGTAGAGAAAATGTCCAATCTTCGCACTGTTATATGGTAATTTCGAGTTCAAAACATGGCACAGTTGTCTTCAAAATGAGTGTTAAAAAAACGAATGTAGTTTATGGTTTGCATCACGTAATCTTTTTAGCACAGAATTTTTCCAAACAATTTCTAATTACGGAGGTACTTAATGGTCTAAAATGAAGAAACGTATGTAATAATTATATTCTTTTAAAATGATAATCACGTTGTTGAAATAATTCCTAGTTAAAGTTTAGTATTTATTCAATTCCAAAGGTAGAAATCAAAAATTACATTTTTACACAAAATTTCCAAAAGTGAGAGTTTATTACAGACAAACTCACGCACGTCTCAACTTTGTAAACTCCTCCCACTTTTCATAAACGAACCAATGAAAAACAAGTTTAAATACAGTAATAAATTTAGTGGAAAGCTCAATGACAATAATCTATAACAGGGGAAACAATTTGGGTAAGCACAACTAATTCAAAGAAAAATCAGTCTAAAAAACGGACTATTAACCTTTCAGTGATAGCAATTATGAGCTAATGGCATCGATACCGTGAAATTACAAAGATCAAATAAAACAATTACTTTTAATTATGAATTCACAGTAAACCAATTAAAATATTCAAACAATGCCTATATCATAATTACATCTAACAAATAGATTTTATCAAAAATATACATTTTATACGCATGTATATAACACTTGAAATCTACTGGTCAGTAGTGTAGTTCAAGTAATACATGTAATGTAATTTAATCCTGACCTTTGTGAACTGGAATCTTGCTAATTTCTTCAATGATATACGTTAATTATAAAATTATATATCAAGTTTGCTTTGTACACATGTGAAAGCTAATAAAAAACCCTTTGAATAATTAGTATTAAGTAAACTATACATTCAACTACATTATATATCATACTTCAAAATTTGAGAAAAAAGTATTGCATTTATATAAGACGGTTGATCCAGAAGTTAGAGGAATTTCTCCATATTTTGAGAATTACAAAGACACTAGACACTAGTGGAATAATTCAAATAAAAAACATTTTGATTTTTTATTATAGTAATTCTATGCAGTTGCCAAAGAAACAGTTGCTTGGGAATGGAGGAGAGACGTTGGGGCGTTAATAATCATTTTCATTCCTAATACTTGAATTGAGTGGCGAAAGAAATTTAAGAAAATAGAACCTCCATGGACGTTGATTAAAGATATGGACACCTTTGGAGGCTCTGCTTTAAGTGTTTATTCACCGAGGCAAATTAAAAGCGTTAGTGGACGTTGTCGGCTGACGTACTGTTCTTGACATTGCTTCTAAAATTGGAACATCATATATGGAAGTTTGGGAGTATTTTGAAATACGAGTGAAAAATAAAGATAAGTTGGTGCGCGAGGATACCCATGCTTTTCTTGAGAAAAAAATGGAGAAAAGGGGATCATTTTGTAGTATTACGTATTTGAATTGGACGGTAGGTCGAGATGCTTCTCTAAGGTTACATGACATACCTAACTGACGTTACGTCTTCGTTATAACCATCCATTTTCAGAGACCCCTTGTGACCATTTTGGTTATTGGAATGTAGTGAAATATTTCAGTATTGTTGCATTATGACTCTATATTATAATTATGCTTATTGTTTGCTTTCATCAAATCACGATAAAATTTTAGAAAGAAATTCCACGATTTTTTGGATCAACTCTTGCATATAAGACATTTTTTTCAATTTTTGATTTATTTTTTAAATGATCCCATTTTTAAAAGGAATCATTAGATATAAGAAACTCCTTTCTAGGGTATTTGTTTTAGATTCTGGATGAAAATAAGTACTGCAAAACATTCAGAAGAATTACATAGTTACAAAGAGACGGTCTGTTTTTCAAAGAAAAAGAAGTGCACAATTTGTTTTAAACACGAACGGATTAGCTTATTTAAGAAATAACTGTCATTTTTTGGGATTCATGATGTGATCAATCGAGTGGCTTGTGTGATTATTTGCATAAACATTTATGCATAAAATTATCACGCAAGCCAATGAAGTGATCATCGTCATGAATTAAAAAACAGTTGACAGTTATTCCTTATATTTACATGCTCCTGATTCGGCAAATCCACATGCTAAAAGTAATAGCCCTGCTTCTGTCTCTAATTGTCCCGCCAAGCACGTGATATTTTACCCGCGCCTATCGATGGACCAGTAGATTTTTGTATTTTTCTGAGATAAAATTACAAATTGTAAAGATACAAAGACATTGTAAATGTAATCATTTACAAATCAATAAGTGGAGTTTTTGTAGGAGTAAAAGGTGTAACCGTTATCCTGTCGGTATGTCCCGAGAGATGATATAAGAGATCCTCTACTACAGTAGGACTGAAAGACAGAAGGACTGTAAACTGAAGAGTTGCTATAATGTCCTTCTGAACTCTTATCCCATTCGAATCCTTGATTATTTCTTTGAATTGTGTTGACAGGTTTTCTAAAATGAAAAACATTAAGAGGATTTTAATCTTTAGACAGAGATTTTATGTTTGTGTGCTTTTTTTTTTTTGTAAATGTTATTAGACCCCCCCACCCAACCAATCAAACAAGAAATACAATTTCTATTACGTACATACAAATTTGATCAATGTATTTATAAATATAGCATAATGTTATATATATATATATATATATATATATATATATATATATATATATATATATATATATATATATATATATATATATATATATATATATATATATATATATATATATATATATATATATATAATCTGATTTTTTTTACCTGTTTTTTGAGCAAATGAGAACAGATATTGTAATAAGAGCGCATACAAAAACAATGCTGCTACCAATTAATGGGGCCTTATATCTATCCATCGTTTGTAAGATCAAACCAGATGTTGATGTTGAAGTAGTGGAAGGCAATAATGTAGTTTTCGAGTCCACGCTGACGTCACCAGTCAAAATTGCCATCAATGTTGACGATGTTTCTTTCGTTGATGTACTTGTCATTGTGTTATTATTAGGTTGTGTTAATGTTGCTTTAGATCGGGTAGATAGTTGTAAGGATGTCGTGGATTCTGTGTAGTGTGTTACAATCTGTGTTGTCAGTTCATCAGTAAACAAGTTAGTTGTCGTTACTGCCTGAGTTGAATGTTGTGAAGGCACTGAGGATTCTGTATTATATGTTGTAATCAGTGTTGTTGGTTGATCAGTAGACGGTGTATTTGTTGTAACAGCTTGGGTTGAAGATTGTGAAGGCACTGTGGATTCCGTATTATGTGTTGTTATCAGTGTTGTTGGTTGATCAGTAGACGGTGCATTTGTTGTAACAGTTTGGGTTGAGAAATGTGAAGACATTGAGGATCCTGTACTATCTGTTGTTATCAGTGTTGTTGGTTGATCAGTAGACGGTGTATTTGTTGTAACAGCTTGGGTTGAAGATTGTGAAGGCACTGTGGATTCTATAGTATCTGTTGTTATAAGTGTTATTATACCCTCAGTAGACGGTGTATTTGTTGTAACAGCTTGGGTTGAAGATTGTGAAGGCACTGAGGATTCTGTATTATTTGTTGTTATCAGTGTTGTTGGTTGATCAGTAGACGGTGTATTTGTTGTAACAGCTTGGGTTGAAGATTCTGAAGGCACTGAGGATTCTGTATTATCTGTTGTTATCAGTGTTGTTGGTTGATCAGTAGACGGTGTATTTGTTGTAACAGCTTGGGTTGAAAAATGTGAAGACATTGAGGATCCTGTACTATCTGTTGTTATCAGTGTTGTTGGTTGATCAGTAGACGGTGTATTTGTTGCAACAGCTTGGGTTGAAGATTCTGTATTGTATGTTGTAATCAGTGTTGTTAGACCCTCAGTAGACGGTGTATTTGTTGTAACAGCTTGGGTTGAAAAATGTGAAGGCACTGAGGATTCTGTACTATCTGTTGTTATCAGTGTTGTTGGTTGATCAGTAGACGGTGTATTTGTTGTAATAGCTTGGGTCGAAGATTCTAAAGGTACTGTTGTTTCATCTATCATCATAAATAAATTATGTTGTTACTGTAAAGGCAATATTGACGAAATATATTTCTAAAGCTGTTTGAATTTAAATTTTCCATAGAAGAAATTATATAATTATTTTTATAATGCTAATATTGATCCACTAAAAGATTAAATATGATTTTTCAGTAATAATAATCTTTTACATTTGCAGCGAAAATATTCTTAGGTTTATTTTCCCAAGTTTTTTTTACTGAATTTATGCACGTAGGTTCCAAAAAAATACATAAAGCTTGTCCAATTCTTTTAGAGTTTTTAGGTTTGTAAAAACTTTCAAAGTCTAGACATATATATCCTTTTTGATATGATGCAGCCACTTCAGGCTAGAGATTGTTGCATTTTAGTGAGTTTGAGGGGTTAAGGTTGTCCATGCGATTTAAAAAAAAGATTGGAATAGACACTTAGCATGATACCATAATACGAGGGTTGTCCCGTAAAATCGTGGACAAGTTGTCTAGTTTGAAAAATAATCATCACTGCGTTCTGAAATTTTCACCACTTTTTAGCAGATAAATTATGAATATACATAGCAAATTTCAAATAGATATATGCATAGGTAAACAAATCGTGATATTTTATGTTATGTACTGTATCGCCCTACGGCGCACGGATGGTAACGTCAAAGTGTCTAAAACAGCGTCACATTTCATCTTTGCTAAACTTAAAGTTGGATAAGCCCCACTTAAATTTAGAAATTTTATTGATTTACATATGTGAGTATCTATAACCAGTTAAGAAACCAATGTGGCACACTCATGCGATCTTCTGAATATTTATTAGCAAGTTACAGACAGTATTCTCACCATCATTCAACTAAAAGAAAATCTCACATCGACGGTCGACAGTGACAGCGTCCTTTGCTATAACAAATGGCATTCTGGCTATGTTTTGTACTATCTGGGGACTCAACCACGAAGACTTCACTAAGAAAACTTTCATTTCATTTATATACTAAAGATCTGGTGATATTTTTCATATTTTCTTTCTTCTGTATTCATTTAAAGTCTCTTAAGGCGTCATTACAACATCCTAATCTATCTGAACTGCTCTCCGGTGCGCCGTAACGTCATAAAAAGTCGCCATTTTTCGTGAATTGTGTTTATTACTTTCCCATTTCAATTGCTCGGGAAACTGCCAAAAACTAACCAAATGCATTGAAATTTTTAAAAATACGACAGAATTGATTAAGGAATGGAATTAGGATAATTTTCATCCTAATCTTATGTATTGAAAACTTTTATTACGAATTAATTCTTATGTCTTCTCTAATATAAACATGCTATTTTTACCGTGCGCCGTAGGACCATACCTTGTGCGCATTCAAGCAGAATAAAATCTTTATTTTTGAATATATATTATCAAAAACATTATGATTTACTTAAATATGATGAATAAACATTTACTGAAAATCTCAGCTTAGTGCGCCCATTACTTTTCGAGAAAAACGCTTTGTCCACGATTTTATGGGACAACCCTCGTATTACGTACATTATGAACTTTACCAGTTAACTTAGTAGTTATGATTGTTTGGATGGGACAACATATGAATAATGTGCCGTCTCCGGAAATAAATCATCTCTGGTCAAAATTTCAAAGCTGTTTAATCTGATTTCTAAATTGCATATTTCTGTCTCTAAATGGATATATTACCATGCACGAAAATAATATCAACATGCAAGATACCTTTGTCTTTATGAAACATAATTATATTGACATAAGAGATGGTAATCGAATAAAAAATCGCCAATCGGTTAACTGCAAGAACTTCTTGCTGATTAATCGATTATTCGTATAAAAAAATTATCTGCATGATTATTCCTTAATTTTAAGCTCCCCTAAAATAAATAAGGCCAAGAGGATGTTATATGCAGGAATAATATTTTTTTTTTATCAAAACACAGTTTAAAATTTTATTTCAATTTAAAGAAACAAAAACAAATAAAGCAAGTCTCAGATACATTTTTAAAAAAAAATCAGATGTTATACAAGCTCATTCCGTATTGTCAAAATTATCAAAATGAAGTCTAAATTCTCGATTGATTTACAATTTTTGTTTTGTAATATAATTTGACAGGTAATAATACGGATAGAAGGGGGAATATAATACTATAATCAGTCTATCATGCTGTTCAATCAATTGATTAAAATTAAAAAGAAAAGGACTGTGTGGGTAACGACATGGTGTTTAAACACTTGTAAACCATTAACATCGCGAAAACTGACCAATTTACCCTCAAGATGTCAATCCGGTGTGCCTTAAATATTTTCAAATCACCTTCAATTGAAACTCAAAAATGCAAACATTTGAAATATTTTTTGTTTTTTTAAATTCAAATTTTAGGATATTGTATTCAAATTTGCAAAAATTATTTTTTTCCCGACAAACCGATTTCAGATTTTCTAGCCTACTACCATCGTTCTGACCGAGTAACCGGTTAACCGATTAGAAATTGCAATCCCTGGTTGACATGCAACTTACAAATCTTGTATGAGAATCTTATCTTAATATGGTTAAACTTACGAACGTTAGCCCGTGTATGACATCGTAGACGCAAGATGCAACATATAATTATAAAAATACGATTGACTTTTGTTAACATGCAAGATAATTATGTAGATATGTAAGCTGTTTATGTCAACAAGAGAGTTAATCATGTTGACATGAAACTTATTTTTGTGAACATGCCACGTACATTATGTCAACATGCTAGATAAATATATAGACATGCAACTAAAATGTTGTCAAATACAATTACTAGTACTTCAAGGTTTGTTAATTCAATAATGACAACAACCTCTGGTGAATAATACTTTTCTGATATGTTTTAGACGATTTATACACATTATACATTATGCCGCTTAAACTGAATATCGCAGACATAAGAGCAATATAGTATATATGAATACTTTTAGACGACTCGATTTCATTAAAGAGAAAAGTTGAACAAAATTTGAACGACATGTAACATCAGATTTATGAAAGATACAGGATTTTATTAATCCAATTTTTGCCCCTGAAGGAGCCAAAAAAATATATAAACAAAAGAAGGAGGAGAATCCAATTGATAGAACAATCATGATCTTACATATAACGAGAGCAGTTGATAAAGAGGTATATAAGAGATATACTGAAGATACATACATGTATTGTATATGTTATAATAATATTATAGTCAAAGGCAAGAAACTGGGAAAAAAGTACATATAAGCATATCAAAATTTTCTCAATTAAGGTAGGTTACCAAGGAATCTAGCCAGTGATCTAAGGATGCCAGGGTCTTCATTAGTCATGAACCAACAATAATGATTATCATAAGATAGAAACTGAAGAATTTTACATTTATTTTTACAATTATTTATGAGATCAAATCTTTGTACATTAAGATGAAGACATACAAGGAGAAAATGAATTTCATCCTAAATGTTTAACGTATTGCATTGAATTGATGTCTGATTTAAATAAAATAATTAAAATAGTTATAAACGGAAGCGTAAATGGCTCTACGCTTGTTCTGTTTTAACTTTGTATATTGTCTTGTATTTTATCAGCTTATCAACATATATGATATTATACCTCCTTATTTATACAATATTTTTAATTGTATTAAGATTTTTTTAACATAATTGAAAGCAACTTCTTGAAATTTGTTCAATAAATTTTATTGCTTTA
This sequence comes from Saccostrea cuccullata, assembly GCF_032062105.1. Classification (NCBI taxonomy): domain Eukaryota; kingdom Metazoa; phylum Mollusca; class Bivalvia; order Ostreida; family Ostreidae; genus Saccostrea; species Saccostrea cuccullata. The sequence continues at coordinate 45,093 of NW_026936497.1, forward strand.
AGTTTTATCGACTGAAATAATATACTGTTTTTCAGATATTGCTTGAAACGAGATATTTAATCATATCGATATAATATTGTTGATATGATAAAAAAAAAAATTACAGTTATATTGATTTTAATTTATGAATATTTGCGATAAAGAAGTCGGAATAAAGTGTTTTTGAATAAACTTAGCGGGGGTGGGAATTCTAATGAACCTTTACTTCATTCGGAATTCAGTGAAAGCTCATGAATCATGTATTTGCCAGCGTGCACGACTGAAAGCTGAATTAAATAAAAAAGTATATTGAAAAAGGGAAATGGAGACACATTAAAAGTTAGATCCATAGGGGGCTATTGTACCGATCACCACTTTCGAAGAGGATGAGGCAAGAGTATCTCTGTGCACCTGAGATCCACTAATATATCTCAAAAATTTAAAAAAAATTCTAGCAGTTTGATTATTAAATCCCCGGGGTGTATTTCTTGTTATATATTTAATATGGCTGACACTAGGCCTACATGTTCCTCTTTTAAACTTTGTGACTACACTTATACATATGGCTGAAATTACAAAATGTTTTATATCATTTTTAGCAATAAGGAATTAGATCTGGTGTTTTGTTATATATTTAATATGGCTGACACTAGGCCTACATGTTCCTCTTTTAAACTTTGTGACTACACTGATACATATGGCTGAAATTACAAAATGTTTTATATCATTTTTAGCAATAAGGAATTAGATCTGGTGTTTTGTTATATATTTAATATGGCTGACACTAGGCCTACATGTTCCTATATTTAAACTTTGTGACTACACTTATACATATGGCTGAAATTACAAAATGTTTTATATCATTTTTAGCAATAAGGAATTGGATCTGGTGTTTATTTCTAATGCAGGGGGCCGGGTGGGTGGGTTAGGAGGTTTCATATTTACATTGGAGGTATATTTCTATGAGTCAGAACCTATGTATAACACAGAGTGGAACAACATCCAATATTTATAACGTACATACATGTAATCTGTGTTACATTTATTATACTGTTACTTTCTATTCAATAGCGATTTGCAATCCCCCACTGAACTTAAGTGATATAAGCAGTGATTGAACCACCATAGAATATATCATATTCCCTCTGCAAAATGATGGGTACAAAATCCCCCTATGACAATGCATATAATTTATCTGTTGATGTCTCTCCATCTCCAATTTTCAAATATTTTTTGAATTTTTTTTCAGCCTATAATCGTACACGATAGCAATAACACAGTACATAAGCTTCCCAAGTGAAGTGAAGATTCATAAGAATTCCCGCCCCCGCCAAATTATTTCAAAAACTCATTTATTCAGACTTCTTCTCGAAAATATTCATATATTTATATCAATATAACTACATATAAAATATCTTGTTTTGATCAATATCTGAAAATCAATATATTATTTCGGTCGATAAAACTTAAAACAAAAAAATCTATTGAACAAAAGAGGTTGCCTTCAATTATGTTAAAAAGTCTTAATACAATTCAAGGTATGTGTAAAGTAATAACACAACAAGTGTAGAGCCATTTAAGCTTCCGTATTTATAGGATATTAAAATAATTTGCATTTTGTCCTTTTTCGTTTTAAAGATAACACACAAGCTCATTACCTAGTGCTGTCACAGACCCAATGTTTTTCCCCAATCCTGCTTTGATTAATTTGGTAAATTCAGATTTATGTAATGATTTATACTGTCATATAAATTTTATGAAATTTAAATTTTATGAAGTTGCTCTTTGAGAGAATTTAAAAAACATGTACATAAAGAATTATATGACTGTGAAAACAGCAAATTTCTTTTTGTTTATTCTGAGAAACAAATGCAATTTACTGACAGCGTGAATTTTTAGATTTTTAATTTTGAAAAAACGGTTTTCTTCAAATGACCAATCTCGGAGAATAAAAATCAGTCACGTATCTACGGTTTTCAAAGAGTGTCCCGGGTCCTAGGAAAAGCACACACTCAGAATAGAGGAAAGCTTTTCTAGATATGATATATGGACCTGCAAGAAGAGGTATAACAATTTAGATTATTTTATATAAATCAGACATCGGTGCAATGCAATACTATATATTAATAGATCTGATGTTACAAATCGTTCGAATTTTGCTTAATTTCCTCTTTGATTAAATCGAATCGTCTATGCGAAGACTTCATATATATGTTATATTGCACAATGTCTGCGATATTTAATTTCGGTACAAAGTTATGTCAGCATGCGACTTAGTTATGTCAACAAGCAAGTTATATTTTCATATGCAAGATACTTATGTAAACATGCAATATAATAAGTTGCTAAAAATTATAATAATATCAACTTACATATCTTTCATGTTAACATAACTATCTTGCATATTGACAAAGATAAGTCGCATGTTGATGTACTTATCTTGCATATTGACATAAATAAGTCGCATGTCTACATAAGTATGTATCATCTTGCATCTAAAATGTCAGATACAGGCCTTAGTAAGTAAATTTACCTATTTTTAAATTATTTTTTCTTCTAAGATTGGCAACTTGAATGTCAACATAATTAACTTACATGTAGACATAAATATGTTGCATTTCTACATAATTATGATGCATTTCTACATAATTATGTTGCATGTTAATTGCTCTGCTGGCATATTCGATGATGCGCGCTAGCGCATCATGGAAAATATGCCAGCAGAGCTATTGCTATTTATAATGCCATGTTCACTGAATAATCGTTGTTTATTACTTATATTTGCATTCTTTGATTTTTTTCAAGAATATCAGAGGAAATTCTGACTTACGTAAGGACGCAGCTTCTTGTTATCAGTGAAGAAAAACATACGGCTTTAAAATCAGTAAACCTGATTAATGCTCCTTTTCTCTAATAAATCACAAACATATCTATAAAGTATTTCCCTATCCAACACAGTTATCTGGATACAAGCAGCGCCGTCATCACATGTTTGTTTTGATGCAGTTTTGACGTCATCGATCAACGTTATTAAAACCCTCTGACAAAAATCAATAATTGAACATTATGATGCAAAAATGAGAATGCTTTTATAATGATTATTACTCCAGAATGCCTTTCTTTAATTTTTTTTAGTTTTTCTATTTATTTTTAATAGCTGAAATCATTCTTCAAGTAGACTCTAGATATACTAGTTGAACATGTAAAGAAATTTTCTCTTTCTGAATGTTATTACCCAAGTGTGAAGAATTATCGTTCTTTGTACAAATATACATGATACGAAAAAATAAAAATGACAGTTCTCTACAATTTTTGAAAAGTTTTATTAAACAATTAAATACATTGACCAAAATTGAATTTTTAAAGATATAAATCAGCAATTTTAAATATTCTGAATTTCCTTTTTTTCAAAGAATATTATTAAAAACTTATTTTTATTCCTCTTATGAAACATTTCATATATATACTTCTCAACACGCAGTATAAATGTAACGGAGATTGTTCTACACAAGTGTGATAGAGCAATTGCACTCATAGTAGAAGCAGTTGCTTCTATAGTCCTATGAACGCAGTTGATGACTACATGTTCATAGTGGGAGAGAGCAGTGGATATGCAAATATTGTAATTTATCCTGCATATTTTGGGCAGAAAAATGCCACCATAACAATATCTAATTATCCGTATTTATTTCTTTATTAAGAATAAAAATGTATAGAATGTCACAATCTTTCAAAGTATATCAGCAGTAAGGGTCTTGCCTATAAATTCTTGAGCTAAAGTGTTTTCCTAATATTTCAAAAAGCATTGACTCAGGGAAAACATGAAAATCGAGGAAATGTAAATGATTATTTTTTGGTACCTTATACATTCTAACCAAAACATTTGATCATATGATTTATGAACTTATTAGATAGACAGGGCAAATAATCCTTTATTTCAGAAATATTTCTCCTGTAAGAAAAAATTCATGGGTACTGACATGATTTCTGAAATTTTGATGAAGAGGCCGAAGGGGCCACATCGCTCACCTGAGCTCTGGCAAATCAGTTCAGCATTGAAGAATTTAAATATTAAAGTGGGTTCAAGTGGGATCAAGATTTGAACAAACGTAAGAATCTACACCACATGAGGATGCTTCCATATAAGTCTGACCAATCATTGCTTTGCTTTTTGGGAAGATGAGTTTTAAAGATTTTCCCTATGTATTCATATGTTAAACTTTGAACCCTGACACCTTATCATGGCCCCACCCTACTCCTGGGGCCATGATTTGAACAAACTTGAATCTGCACTAACTGAAATGCTTCAACATGAGTTTCATCTTTCCTGGCCAAGTGGTTCTTGAGAAGAAGATTTTTTAAAAAATATTTTCCCTATGTATTCCTATGTTCAACTTTGACCCCTCATCATGGCCCCACCCTACCCGGGGGGGGGGGGGGGGGTAGGAGTCATGATTTGAACAAACTTGAATATACACTACCTGAGGATGGTTCAACATGTGTTTCAACTTTCCTCTCCCTATGGTTCTTGAAAAGTAGATTTAAAAAAAAATTGAAAAAAAAGATTTTTCCTATATAAACCTATGTAAAACTTTGATTAGTCATTTTGGCCCCACCCTACCCCTCCGGGTCATGATTTGTAAAAACTTGCATGTACACTTCCTGAGGATGATTCCACATAGGTTTCATCTTTCCTGGCCAAATGGTTCTTGCGAAGATTTTTAAAAAATTTCCCTATGTAAACCATGTTTAACTTTGAACCCCCATTGTGACCCCATCCTTTCCACGGGGGTCATGATTTGAATCTGCACTACCTGGAAGGCTTCATCTGACTTTCATCTTTCCTGGCCAAGTGGTTCTTGGACAGAAGATTTTTTAAAAATGCCATCAATTTTTCACTTATTCATAATTATTTCCCCTTGGAAGAGGACGTGGTCCTTCATTTGAATAAACTTGAGTTCCCTTCACCCGATGATATTTTGTGGCAAGTTTGGTTGAAATTGGCCCAGTGGTTCTTGAGAAGAAGATGAAAATGTGCAAAGTTTACAACGACGCTGACAACGACTACGATGACAGACAACGGATAATTTTTTTTATCAGAAAAGCTTACTAAGGTGAGCTTACATGGGGCAGTTGACATTTTTTGAGATTTTTAAGCAAAATAAGAAAAATTGTCAGCGGAAAGTTTCCAAATCTTATGTGTTTTTATACTTTAGAACAAGTAGTGTCATCTAATGAAGAAACATCGGTAGGCTTTTTATCCTATTTTAGTAATATGTATCTATAAAAAGATATGTTTTAGAAAAATGTATAAAAAAAATCTATTTTGGCAAAGTTTTAGATCTCATTGCTGCATTATTAGGAAGTATTTTATAATATTTTATATGGGAGTTCCATTCTATTTTTAGTTTTAAGTGCCTTAATATAGATATGTCTCTGAATGTCAGGAAAAAGGCAGTTTTATGCTAATTGGAAGCTTCATAGAAATACTCTTAACAAATATTAAAGATTTTAATATATGTCTTAAAAATATACCTGCGTTTGTACAATAATTGTTACAATAATGAGGATCGACTCTTGTTTCTATTAAAGCAACAATGGTCTAAAAATAGATTCCTTGAATAATCCAGGGATCGACATTAACTTTAAAACCACAGTTGCTAAATGGACTAGCAATTTCTTATTTCTACTAGCCCTGTTAAAGTACTAGTTGTCTAGCAGCCAAAGGCTGATGGGGTTTAGGGAGCCTCCGCCAAGGAAATTTTGAAAATAAAGTATTTGGGGTAAAATTATATCTCATTTGATGATTTTACCTGAGACATTTTCTATTTGAAAAATTCTACATTTATAATCATTTACGGTATTTCAAATCGCCTTATACATTTTGACTTGCAAAAAATTACATTTATGTTGATAAAAAATAAAAATGAAAATAAAGGAGTATTCCACTTAAGTATAGTAGCGTGGTCCCTTTTTTCGCTCTTATTTTACAGAATATACTTGAGGATATGGTATTATTTTTATTTTCATGGAGTATAACATAGTATTTCTAATTGAAATGTTGTAGAATCATTATTAATGACTTTGAGTATTAAGAAATATAAGCCAATTTTCAACACCTACCGCACAAACAAATTCCGGAACGTTTTCTTTCGAACAGAGTGCGGTTTCTCTATTACATACAAATGGGCGGAGGCATTTAAATTAGGTTCTATATAAAGGATGACATTGTGAGCTGTAGTGTGAAATAAGAAATAACAAGTTGCTGTCCTTTAAAAAAAGGACTGCAATACGTGGACCATATGCATGTGTTTCTAACCGAAATTCAATTTAAGAAAAATTCTATGTGCAGTGAATATTCATGTAGGTTTGTTCACATTTTCTACATTGACCTGCCTACTTATGACTGATTGTTGTCTCAAAGCAAAATTGTTAAATTTTTATCTCCGATTAGCCTTTAGTTTTGTCAGTTAAAGGACAGATGATACTAACAAAAATGGATGTCTGGATTGGTATATATTTTTCGACCTAATTTATTGCAAATGATGCAAATAATAAATTTCTAGAATATTAAGAAATTTTAAACTTTCTTTGATGTTCAAAACTAAACCTTTCTGAAACCAGCCTTATTATTCTATACAAATATTTTTCACTTCAAATTCTATTTTCTGCAACTTTAAATAAAAAACAAAACTACGCGGTGAAACTTGTTAATTTCATTTATGAAAACATGACCCAAGTTGTTATTTTCAAAATTTCTGACAAAAGTTTGTTTGTAACATCTGTCCTTAAAAAATCGGGCTATTTTGATACATGTAATCCATAATGGCTGGGACTTGACACCTGTTCTGGATTTATACGGAAGAAATCTATCATGGGAAAAATAGATCTTTTAAAAGCTAGAACTATTCGTTGAATGACGTTTTTTATTCAAGTTGTTTAGTTATGTATCTATATATTGCAAGTTCTTCCTACTTTTTAAAATGCTTGTGCCATAGAATCAATGTTTAGTTTTTATATAAACGTATATATGTATAAAGGAGAAATTCGGATCCGCCAATGAATATATAAATACGAAATGCGGATTGAAAAGAGCGATTTGCTAATGAATGGCATATTCTAATTCGAATAGGGCGAATTATTCTACGGCCAAGTTGCCTAATGGGCGAACTCTCTAGAATTCTCGCGCATGCGTAGCCTGTCATTTGCCCATGGCATCCGGTTTAACCTCGCTTATATTTTTACTGCGTGGACCTCAGGGTCCACGCAATAAACAATACTAGTATATGATGGGTCAAAATAATCTTCAATAAGCTTGAATTTTATTTTGCATTATTCGTATTCTTCTTAACTTGGTGTGAGTGAGGGGTCTTCTTTTTGTTTTTGAGGTATATTTGGTCAGAGATTGGAAAAACCCTGATCACGTTAATTTTGTTTTATCTATCATTGTTGAATAAAATGTCAAAATATTTTAACCGCTAGTCTATATTAATTTTCTTTAAAATGATGAAAAAGTACAAGCTATCAAATAATTTACGGCAAATACACACAGAAATACACCTCCTTGCCTTTGTGAAGGGGTAGCTTAGAAAAAAATAAAGAAAAATCGAATAGATACCCAAACAAAAGTTTGATAAAGCAAAAGAAAAGGAGGAAACTCTCCCAAACTTGAAAAAAAATGATTATGTAGGAGTGGGAGTCTAACTATCACTCATTTTGATTTAAAAAATCAAACATTAACATTAATGTGCGTTCATTCGTCTCGAAACAGGGTGAAAAAGTTTCTTTGGGGGGGGGGGGAGATATTTTTCTCACGCACCCACCCCCTGATACTATCTGCCTGACAAGTATATTTATTTCTTAATTTTGCTCTTAATTCTGCTATAAATATTCCGATTTAGTTATCGATTAGTACAAAACTTGTGCAAATACATGTAATATACATGTGTATAAATACTTCTAAAACAGTTGTTGGAATAATAGAAACAATTGTTATATATGCCTGCTATGAGAAATATCAGCCTGATTGTGTAGTAGAAAATTAAAAAAAAATATACAGGTATATGCAGTTTTGTCGATTTTGTCATTTAAATGAATGACATAATGTAAAATGAATATAACAAATCATTAAGATTGATTTATTATACTTCACAAGGATTTTCTCTTATAATAAATGTTACAAGATTGGTTAATGAAATTTAAACTCAATAGTCATTTTCTTCGTTGCATTAATACATTCGAAGTTTTTCCGAGTTTATATGCACTCTTAAACGTGGCAAAAGTGTAAGATTGCTTTGAATAATGAAGTGGTCAGTATAGGGCATTTGTTTAGACTGAATAAATGTGAAGAAATTGTTACGTCTTAGACATTTTTGGCTTGTTTGTTTCTTTTTTCGCAAGAAATTGATTCGTGTGCTGTTTGCAATGCCCAGGAAAATTGCGATTACATTGATGAGAAATAAAATATGTCCCGGATAATCATCAGACTTTAACATTAGTGGTAGTCTATAGAGAACCTTGTTTTGAATTTTAAAAAATGAAAGCTGGTGACTGCACTTTTCCAATACGAGCTACAAGTGTCGCTTCTTACAGAAAACACGCTTTCCAGAGGTATTCACCTGTGACGGTATGGAATCACGTGACATATTATCTATTCTTAGCAGGTCAACAAGAGGTTAATCCTATGTAAATGTACTCACCGAACAGAATCAAAATCATGATATTTTTTAGTAGAAAATATAGAGCGCAAGGTTGTTCAACAAAGATATTTTCAGACAAGTTGTATAAATATAATATACACATTCTATTTTGATCTCAACTCTGAACAAATCTGCGCTCGATGTTTACGAAACCTGTGAAGTGGGTACCTGTCACAAATTTCTTTTGATAATCATGAAAATCAAGGGACCCCACCTTCAATACACAGCTTGGCGTGTTGTCTGTTGCAATTATTTTATATTTCTAAACGTTGGTGCAAATACTACAGACATAAGAGAATAATAAAATTTACTTTCTAAGTGTCCTAATGAAAGTTTAAGTTTTGACGAGTACCCGGGGACCACAGATAATGCCTTATTGAGACTTGTTCTTTCAGAAATAATCAGGTACATGTACGAGGGGTTATCAAAAAGTTCGTGGACTGAGGCTATAAAATTAGTACTATGTAGTCTGCGCTTTCAAAATTGATATGGAACATAAAGCAACACAAACTAAAGAAATGTTGAAAATTTTAGACTGATATGTTCGTTATTTGCCAAATTATTATAAAATGAAAACACCATTATATGATCACCCGGCGCTGTCGTCGTTTATTTTCATGACGTCCGATAACGTCATTGTTTTTTCAATGTCCCCTTTTTATACCTCATACATTTTTTGATGAGATTTCCTGGAGCTGAGCAAGGACTTATTCCCGCCTTGTTTATATGACTTTGCAATGTCATGAACAGTGGCCTTCTATGAATATAATATTCCAAATGGATTAATACATTGGGAGAGATGCGCACTTGATTGTGCCGGAATATTTTGCTTTTGGGAGTTCAATATCTACAACACATGGTCAACGTCATTTTTGACGGGATTGATTTTTCCCACCTTGACTGCAAATCGACATTAACTGTGTATCCCTTTTTTCTCTGAGTCTATTTTGACATTAAAAGACAAGTACTCTGGATGAATTTTATTTCTCTGTAGCCAGTTTCAACATATTTTAGGTCTATACTATTTTTTTCAGGGGCAAAACTTTATAGAATGTTGGAAACGGAAACCCCTTTTGATGTCATTTTCAAGGCCTCATTTGTTTGGACATTCCGTGTAAAATTTACGATAAAATTTCATAGAACTTCCAGAATGAAGTGAAAATTTCATATTTTATAGAGCAATTGTGTCCCGACACATACCTGAATTAACGGAATTATTGGATGTCAAATAATCATGTCAGTTACACATAGGTCGAAAAAACGTCGTTTTCGGGGTTGCGCCGCCTGGACATACCATTGCTTACAAAAACCTTACTAATTTATCAAAAAATAAAATTCATGATTTGTGGTTAATTCTTTTGATAGAAAAGATGATGCTTACTAGATATTTCAAAATTCATAGATGTACCTTAAGCGGTTTTAATTTTATGGCGCTAGTCCACGAACTTTTTGATAACCCCTCGTACATTGTATGTAAATTAATTATTGTTGTTGCTCTGAGTGAGTGTTTAGTGAAAAATTACAGTAGCCCTGCAGTGTAAAGGCATGTTTAATAGCCCGACCTCAGTTGTCCCGGGCCAGCCGGCTATCGTTAGTGTCAATCCGATTAAATCGAGAAAATGTACATCACTGCACTTTTCAGTCAATATTGGATAGGAAAAATATATACTAACATTAATAGACGTAGTGTGACACAATACTACAAAAAACCAATCCTATTACTAAAATATACACGGGTTTTCCTTTTCTATTTATATAGTACATCAACCCACATATAGAAACTTCTCAGCAAATCAGCAAATTAAAGCTCATGCCAAATTATTTGGAGCTTCATTGAAAAAAAGTATTTACGCAAATATACTGCCGTATACAGTATGCCATGAAAAACACATGGGCAATTAATATATGACACGTTATTGAAGATGGACTCTCTTTTCTTTTTATAGCAACTGTTGTCTAAAAAAAGAAACATTGGGATATTAAGAAAATATAGATTCTGATATGTATTGTTTGAATGAACTTTTGAACTTAACGGTTAAACGGTGAACGGTTCGTTATTTCCATATATTTTATACATTAGAAGAAAATACATGCTGTAGCATTTTACTCGGCATCTCGTTTATCGTTGACGTATTATTAATTACCAATACATTCATTCATATGTCGACTACATTTAGCTAAGTGAGCTTCATGAATACAAAATACCACAGAGTCTGACTCTTGTTTTGTATTCGAATTCTAAAATAAAACTTAATTACAATCTAACATCAAAGCTTAATGAGAAATATGATGACTTCATCTTTTCCATTGTCATTTACATAATGTATTTTACGATATATCCATATAACTTGCATGTAGGCTTGATTCGATATTAAGGAGCATGATTTACATTCAAGCAATACCTGAAAAGAGGCAAATCATTGAAAAACAATTTGACTAAACAACATCTGTCTCGTTATAAGTCATCATTTCGCAAATTCTCTTGGCGTTACAATGACCATGTCAACAAATACAGTCATGACGGGCTTTTTTCATACTAATTGTCAGGCTTTTATCAACACAATGAATTGTCCACGGAATGTCCGTTTTTATCCCCGATCATAAGGAATACACGGCGAGTACGACAAGTCGATAAGTCATGCTTTCTCATCCTTGGTACCTTATCCCACTTCTGATATTCAAGGATTGCTCCTTAACTGTAGTTTTGGAATGGACTTATGAATTTGAATTCTCTAAGCTTTATACCCTCATTTCCATTTTAATAAAAACATAATTAATCCAATGCATAAATCAGCGATCTTCAAGACAAAAATCTTTCTTTATACTTAAAGACATTATAACTTTATACCACCTGTTCCGTGTATTGGCAAGGCATATGCAAAAATTCCCGGACGTTCTACATTAGATTGGTCGGTAATAGTGGTTAAAGAGTTAGATCCAGACAGCGGATTTAAGAAGTAATTTTCCTTGTCTCCGGCACCATACCCAATCTGTAAAATTCAAATATAGTAAACAAGAGGCCTATTGGCCACATCGCTCACCTGCACAATTCAGCAGAAATAAGCCTTGATTAAAAGTTTAACTATAATTGTCTAGAAAAGAGAAGGGAGAAGGAGGAGGAGGATTTAAACAATCTTGAATCTACAATAAGGATGCGTCTATATTTTGTTGACTTATAATGTCTAAATGTGTAAGTTTTTCAGATTTTTTCCCTATATAATCCCATATTTTGACCCAAACGTACCCGAGAATGCTTCCATTTTTTGTATAAATAATTGTAGCTTGATTAAAAAAAATTCATAATATATTCCTATCTTGAACTTCCCCCTTGACCCCCCCCCCCCTATCTAAAGGTTATGTTTAAAGTTGTAAATTATGAAACGCACTGGTTCTACAAAATGATACGTTTTACTTTCATTTCAATAAAATACATGTATCCCTATTTAGTTTATTCTCTTTCAATGAGATATCCCTACTTGTATTTAGTTTATTCTGTTATAACATAGTGTTTATATTTGATTGTTTCCCTGTTTGTGATTAAAATCCTAATTGTATGACATCATCGTATATGTGTTAAAAAGAAGGCCCTGAGAAAGTCTAGCGCTTGCACTAATCTGGTTACCATCTATAAACGAATTGTAGTTCCACCCTATCCCAAAGATGATTTAATCAAACTTAATGATGCTTCCAAAGACATATGACTAATCATGAGTTTGCATTTTTTTCTTAAGATTTTTCAATAAAATTCCCATAAAAAATATTGATATCCAAATTTGAATTCACTCTACTTCACGGGTTATGATTTGAACACATTTGAACCTACATTACCTGAGCATTGGCCCTTGTCAGTTTGAGAAAACACAATCATGTTTTTTTTTTTTTGTTATTCTCTAAAAAAAAAACCAGAATACACTGTTATACACTGAATATATTCCTAAATAAAAGTTTGACTCCACATTGTGGATCCACCATTACCCAGAGGTCAAGATTTGAACAAATTCAAAACTACACTACCTGAGGATGTTTCCATTTAATGATTGCTTTAGTTTAAGTGTAATTTAATGGTGTATGAATCACACAGACTTGTCACGTAGGCATAGGCCTAAATGAAGCTAGCGCTTCACAAAAAATATGCCTGCGTGCAAGTATGTGTGATTCACACACCAATAATTCACACTTAATATTATTTGTTACACAGTCAGTTAGTGACCTAATACGGATTCATACAGGGTGTGAAATGGAAATCCATATTTGGCGAGGCGAAGCAGCCTCGAAAATACGGATTTCCATTTTACACCCTGTATGAATCCAAATTAGGTCACTAACTGACTTTGTTACGAATTTATCCCGCTGAAGACCTTTTTCAATAAAAAAAAAATATTTGTGCATATTATGAAAATATTATATTATAATTTTATATAATTAGTAAGTTTTAATTCAATAACAATGAACATAAAATATCGTTACGGTAACAAGAAATTCAACTAAACTACCTATTTAAACTGTTTCTTAGCCGCCATTTTTATTTACAATAACAACGCTTCGAACAGAATCGCGTCCCCGATTTTCATATTACGCCTTGACGGAGACGTAATACGGAAAATTTCAGGGCGTCATGTGATCAGCCTTTATCCAATCAGCAATCGACAAATTTGTCTGAAGCGGGATTAAAAAAAACATTCCATATACATGTTTTTATGTTTTTACATTTTTAATGTGTAAAAGCATAACATTTACTCAGTATTTGAAACTCTTGCTGCCCGATATCGGTTCACTTTTACTAACGTCTCTGTAGCCTCATTGTGACGCACATTAACGCACGTTTCACCGTTCATATTTCTACAAGTGATTGTAAACAAAAATGGTAATCAAATCAATTTTACAGTTAACATACATGAAAAACACAACAAATGTAAATATTTAAGGAATGTTTTTAAGTTTTATGTTAGTTATTGGTGTGTAAATCACAAAGAGTTGACACATAGACATATTTCATGAAGCTCGCTAGCGCTTCATTTTAAATAAGATATTTATGATATTTATAATATGATATTTTTTTTTCAAATATGACACCGATTTTTTTATTCTATATCACCGTCTTGTCGTTTTTATAAGAAGAAATGAACTTTGAACAATCTACATTCCCCTTCATTCAGGAAATGGGTCACCCGTGTGGCGCAGTGGTTAGAGCGTTTGCTCTAAAGTCGCGAAAGAAGGAGTTAATACTTTCCTTTCGGATTCGAATTCCACTGTGTGGCGTGGAGATCTGTCCTTCGGATTTGACCGTATGAAACGATGTCCCGTGTTACTACTAGTATTGCCGCTGACACGAAAAAATTAGGCTCTTTACCGGTATATAGTGAGGTCTCTATACGAGTGATAAAAAAAATCTTGAACGAGACGTTAAAAAAATATACAATCAATCAATGCTTTGTGGCGGATTTGGAAAAAAGGATGACTTCACTTGAGAATCTGCGAAATTTGCGTTAAAATAAACTCTTAAAACAGTCATTTTTTATTGAATTGCAGGAATGATCAACATCTAATCTACAACTTTACTTAATAGTGTATAAAAAAGGTATTCATTTACAAAGTTCGAATCTGATTTAAAGGCGAGGATCATCACGCTTTCTTCAATCTCTATTCGATAATGAGGGCGCACAGGTTTTTACTGACTCTATACATAGTCACTTTTCGTCTATTGTTCTCCTTTTAACAGAAGTTGTATCTTTGCATTTGTAATATTGTGTTAAAATGAGACTTATAATAGGCAAATAAGCGCTGATGGTTTAAAAGAGACAAAAATGCTTCTTTTTACACTAGCTCTCTCTCTCTCTTTGTCGTAAGCAAGGACAGTGACACGTTGAATATTTTAATTCACCACGTGATATCTTTCCTCAGTTAATTTTGTTTATACAAAACTCCGTCATGTGGCTTATAGGTAGTATGTTTTTAGTTAACTAGGACACTGTGTTCGAACAGGTTAAAACGACACAATGAGTCAAAATCATGTCTTTCTTTTAAGATATCTGTAGCATACAGAGAAAGACTTATGAAAATTATGAGTATATAGCTAAGATATGACAATTAAACTGCAAGAAATTACTGCACAATATAATTGCCGAAAAATAATGGTTGAATTTACAGTTTCGTTGTTTCATGTATGTTAATGTCACGCCACTTTTATTTTTAGATCAGACTTGTAAGCAACATTCAACTGGAGCATGCAAAGGTGAGAAACATGTTCTAACAACTTTTTAATAAGATCACATCAACATTTCGGTCTACTTACATTCATTCGTGAATACCTGAAACCATGACTGACACAATTTAGGTCCAAACATTGTTCCATATATTTTAACATACACTTTTTCGCTATGTTAATATCCACAGGCACTTTAATTACGTTACTTATTTTTCTTTTAATAAAAAATATACAGATACCTAATAGGTTTATATACCTATCAGGAGCCTGTGGTAATTACATGGTATTCTTCATAAAGTATATTTGATCAGACTTCACCTCTCTTCCTGGGTAGGTTTATTTTATTTTTTATCTCCATCCTCACAATTTTAATTGTTCAAAGTACAAAAACTGATTTACTTTCATTTAATATGCTTTAAATTTTCAATTTATTGCTAAAAATGTATAGGTCACCATATTACTTAAGATACGAAACATAAATAAACAGAGATGTATGTCAACATAAAACAAATTTGCACATTTTTTGTAAACAGTACAATGAAAAATTTCTAAAAACTGATAAAAATGCACAATTCTGATCCTGAATGTTCCTAAATACTTCCTACTTATAAGATACTTTTGAATTGTGAATATCAGGAAAACTATTTTACATTAGAAGAACAATAAAGCAAATGTCTGAATGAAGAGACTTTAGAAGGAGTTATTGCCCTTGTGGACATTTTTAAGGATTGAATATTTGATTAAATAAGTAAATTATGCATTTTTAGAATTCTTTTATTCAACAATATTTAACATTACATCTTTTGTAAAGCATTCTTCGAAATATATATGTTCTGTTAAGAATGAATTTAAACTCATTACAGTTTTTGCCAAAACCTATGACACCACAGGAGGGTGGAATTACCTTAAACAGTTTCCTGAAATGGCCAATGATCTTAGTTCTTAACTTTGTTGTAAATTACATGATTGAGTAATTTGTGCATTGCTATTAGTTCAAGCGCTAGTAGTTTGCTAAAAGTATATAATAGTCACATGCATAATTAAACACGTGCAATTTGATGACGACGAGTTTGTCGAAAAATTTTGTTGCACCATTTGATGCACTTAAGGAATACTCATCGTTTTTCAATATTAACAGACTATTCGCATTTCTTACAATCTTGTTACATTTTACGGAAGTTTCATGGGGTCTGTTTTTCGAATTAATGGCAACAACGGGTAACTAAGCAGTTTCTTGTAAAATTTTCCCCATAAAACATGTCACCCGTTGTCAGAGAGGGCCTGGAATGGTTTCAATCAACCGTGACGGTAACGTTAAAGCGAAACAGAGTCATGTTACTAGCGGGATTTTCGTCCTGCCATCTTTAATATCGCAACCTCTCTACCACAAAAACCGCCATATATACAGCAGACTATTGTAATTATTACATTCAAAAAAAAAAAAATGAAAGGAAACAATTCCGCAATTTGGTTTTTTGAGCCGGTCAACTTACTGTTGAGTTCCTCTCACTGGCGCATGCGCGCGTCGTTTGACTAATTTTTGGCGCGGTTGCCCATGCCCAATAGAGCCAGAGTTCGAAAGATAAACACTCTGATGAATTTCATGCAAAGGGTAATAAGGCTCTGGCAGATGCGCTGAATAGACATTGAGGATATTGAGAGTTTTTGATTTTCACTTTTTGGGGGTATTGTCATATGAGTTTCAATAACTCATGAATTATCAGACAAAATCAAATGGGATTTTGGTTATATCTTTTTGAAAGATGAGTTAAAAGTTAGATAGGAATACAAAAAAATATATATATATATTAAAAGAAAAATAAATTAAATTCACCTCAAAAGTTTACCCTACGTTTATTTTTCCTTTCAGTATATATCTCAGTTGACCCGATACGCCAGAGCATGCTCTACGTAACTATGAACAATTTCTAAAACAAGGAAAATTATTGACAAGCAAGTTGATGAAACAAAAATATCAACAGTCTCGTTTAAAGTCATCATTTTGTAAGTTCTATGGTCGATACAATGACCTTGTCAGCAAATACAATTTATCATTGAGTCAAATGCTGACTGACGTTTTTCATACAAATTGTTAGTCCATTATTTATACACTGAATGGAATTGCAACGGATTTTTTCCGTTATTTCCTCATCATGACAAGGAGCACACGGCGGGTGTGATCAGTCGGCAGGGAATGCTCACTCCCCTGTGGCACCTGATCCAACCTCTGATGTTTCGGGGGTCCGTGTTTGCTCTGCTTTTATATTGCATTGTTTTATGGCCTTTAAGATTGAATACTGTTCGTTATCTCCATATCCTTGGACGAAAGAAGTACCAGGATATTTTGCAATATTTTCGTTATGGGGCATACTGAAATTATTTTACTTTTATTTTTCTCCTTAAAAATTGAATTTTTTGGTTCTGAAATGGTACATTTGTAATTTTCTGATACCTAATACTTTTAGGAATTGAACAAAATTTACATGGGTCTTGCAAAAAATCTACAATTTGTCAATTTTGCCCGTTGTGTGTCACGGTGTCAGCCATTGATTTAAAATATGCCTTACCTACATGGATGGGCTCATACGTTTCAGAATAAATTGGGAGATGGAAAAATAGAGTTATCGTCTTTTTAAATAGATGCTTTTTTTATTCATCCACTCTAATTTTAGAGTCATTTTAAGTCATTCTAACGATATGTTAGCTCCTCTTTTAATACATGTACATACAGCATGTCTAATCAAGGACAGATAAGTGTAAATGTTCTGTATTAGGAAAACCGTGAGGACAAAAACATGAAATTTATTTTCGCATTACAGTCTAAAATATCTTAACATTAAAATTGGTTTTCTAATAGACTGACCACTGTAGTGGATATATAAAAGTCAACGTACGTTAAGATTTAAAGCAAAAGGAGCGACCGACCGACAGGGTTAAGTGCCATCATCCTTCATCAAGTGATTCTTTAGAAGAAGTCGTAAATGTAAAAAGCTAACTAACGGACAGACAGACAGATGTCAGACAAAATGTAATCAGAAAAGCTAAGCCGAGTTTTCAGCTTAGATTACATAATTTTGTTAAGATTAGCTAATATGAGTGTATGATACTCTGTACAATAAAATATGTAAAGAAATAAAAGAAATGTACATAACCATTTTTTTTATTTGAAATGTTTAGATTATAAAGGTTATAGCATTGAATAGATGCCATGCGATTTGGCATTTCTGCTGACCGGTACAAGCTGTTCAAAGTATTGTAGTTGTTGTAATTACCTTGGCATTGGGCATTTCGCCGTAATCAATGGTGTCGTACTTCAAATAAATGTACTCGTACTCGAATCCAGTAAATTCTATCCTTTGGTAAAGGAACAGTGCAAAAGATTGTACTCCATCCGTTATTAGAACTACCTGGAACGTATTTTGCTAAATTATGGGGAAAAAAAATAAAATCAAAATCTGAAATATACATAAGTATCATTCATAACATGGTTTTATTTTGAATATCATTAAGAAAATTAAACAAGGAATGGAATTTTATTTATCTACGTCATAAGAATACATGCACATCATTAATCCACAATCATGTCTCATTTTAATCCAGGTAAATTGATACGCATAATTGATTTTCTTATTAAGGACAGATGAAACAAACAAATTGTATCTTTGGAAGAGACTTAATGTCATGTCAAAAGTTTAGAAAAGTGGATAATTCTTAGACCTTTTTCTTCTAAGAATTGGAAAATGAAATAGATTTGGAAAATATTAGTAATTTTTCAATAAAATTATAAAAATGAATAAAACACACTCAGTAAAGGTTTACAGATCAGAATAAATTTCAGAATATGTTAACTTGGTGCTAAAAGTGTAATATAAACTTTAGAAAAATATACCAAGCCATGTGAATTTTATGAGGAAAAGCAAAATGGTAAAAATCAGCCCATATAATATAGGGTGATTTATACCATTTTGCTTTTCCTAATAAAATTAACCCGGCTCGGTATATATTTCTAAAGATTATATTACATTTTTAGCACCAAGCTAACATATTCTGAAATTTGTTTTCACCTGTAAACCTTTACTGAGTGTGATTTGTCAATATTTGTTTTTTTATTGAAATATTAGTAATATTTTACAAGTCTATTTCATTTTCCAGTTCTTAGGAGAAAACATTATAAGAATTATCCACTTTTCTAAACTTGTGACATGATATTAAATCTCCCCCAAAGATAAAATTTGTTTGCATCATCTGTCCTTAACTGTCTCGTCCTTAGAAGCGAAAAATTCTCGATAGGGACGTTAAAATGAAAAAGATGGAACCATTTGAAATCAGTAGACAGATGGTGGGCCGATCATGAAAAAGAAGACCTAGAAACATTGTCAAAATAGACTGGAATTATCAGAGGTCTGGTAAAATCCCGATTGAATTGTCATCATACTGATAAGAAGCATGTATTAATCATCTGCCTTAAAATGGAATACTTAGTATACGAAATAGCCATATAACTGCTTGACTTGTGTAAAAGATGTTTTTTTTCCCAATTTCCTTTCTTTTACATTAGGAAAACTTAAATTGCTACCAATGTAAACAAAACAAATCGGTTTGGGGCAGTCATCGACCTAAGAAAAATTATAAACAATACTAAGCATCAAAAAGGGCATTCAACATTGATCCATGGAAATTTCAGAGGTGGGTTCTGGTGCAAAGGAGGAGTAAATATCCCCTGTCTACCGGCAGTTGATCAGGTGGATAAAACATCCGTAGCCAATCAATTTACTAAACCAGAAGTCTCTGATGAGAGTGTAGCTCTACTGGTCTGAACGTATAGAAAGGAAAAGCAGCAATTGGATCTAAAACTTTGCAACATGAATAAATAAATAGAATTATGTATCTTAGTGCAGCCTACTCATGTGCCAAATTATATTGAAATTAATTATTAATTGTAGGAGGAATGCAGCAATTTAAATAGAATTCACAAAACTTTCTATTTTTAGTCACCATGTCAACATCGTTCATCGGAATCAAAAACCGGTGCAGAAAATAATGACAACTATACAGGCAGACAGACGGGCGACCTTAAAATCGCAGGAGCTCTTCTGTTCTCTGATCATTAGAGCTTTAAATCTCTTGGAGCTCCTCGGGTGGCTCGTACCTCGCACATTTATCTCGGACGTTAAAGGTGTTCTACCATCTTGTTGAGTCAGTCAGTGATCTTACTTGAAATGTCATTCAAACTTTTGTAATTCGAGTTAATTTGTTGCACGCCCAACACTGTGTACTTGCTTTCAAAGAATACTTACATATGGTTGTAATTAATATGAGGAATTACAGAAATAAAGAAACCTTTTCATAGAACGCTAGGCAGAGCGAAATATGAAATGAGTGACAAGGCAGTTTCCGGCGGAGAAATGTGTCGACTTGATGAGTATTTCTCCACCTATGACATCCGAGGTTTGAATGGAGCGTAGCGGAGTTAACCGAGGATTGCTGATGTCTGATAAACATGATGACTCGTACTTTTCTATCGTCAACTTCCCTAATTTATGCAGCGATATACCTTTAGCACCTGCATACGGAGTTAATGTATTTCAGTTCATTCGATACGCAAGAGCATGATCTAAGTATGAAACATTTCTAAGAGTAGGTGAATTATTGACAAAGAAAATGATGAAACTGGAATATCAGCAGTCTCGTCATCATTTCGTGAGTTTTATGGTCGATACAACGACCTTGTCAGCAAATACAATTTATCATTTAAACACATGCTGACTGACGTTTTTCAAACAAATTGTTAGTCTATTATTTATACACCGAATTTTACCCTATTTCCCGATCAAGACAACGAGCACACGGCGGGTGTGACCGGTCGGCAGGGGATCATAGCTCTTCCATGGCACCTGATCCCACCTGTGATGTTTTTGAGGTCCTTGTTTGCTCTGCTTCTTAGAAGTATTGTTTTATACACTTTTGATCTTGAATACTGTACGCATATTTCCATATATGTCCATATTGTTTTTTATCCGTGTTTCAAAGTTTTTACACCAATTGTCGCTCTACAATATTCGTTGTGGGATCCCGATATCGATGTATTTTCATAATACTTAAAGATCAGATTGTGTAGTAACTGAATATCATACAGTTTCAAAAAACAGTATCGTGATCTCATAAACATGTATCAATACATGTTAAGTATCAACACCAGTCACTCAAAATTCAAAAGCCTTAAGTTAAATAGATTTGTCCGGGTTATTTAATATTATTTGTAAGGTAGGTCAAAGTCAAGGTCAAGTAAATTGTAACACTTGTATTTTTCATAATGTTTAATGACAATCAGTGCAAATGCTAATCAGCATAGAATTATCACTTAAATTTCCACACTATGCTGAATATTGGCACATTTAACTTTTTCATTTAAGTAAGTCAAAGGACAAGATCAAAACATAGGGTCACGAGGTCACGAGGTCGGTAAACTTGGCAGTTAACAAATACCATAGTGCCAAGCAAAATATATGCAATACAAGAACTCAATACCTCTAATAGTTCGTGAGATATAAAAGCTGTGACAGACGAAAGGACAGCTAGACAGACAGACAGATGCCGGTTAAATGATCCCTTTTTGCTGCATTACCCCTAAGGCGACACAACAATAGCCTAGCAATTGCTATGAAACAGTCCAAAATACATGTAAAACCCAATACGTTTATATTTGCTGACAAGTTTTTTAAAGTTTTAAAAAGTCTGTGTTTGCTCTGCTCCCGTTTCCATTGCTTGGTATAAACAGTAAAGTATCTGCATATTTCACGATGTCTGAGAAACACGCTTTAGAAGCATTTATAAAGAAACTAAATATTGGTGCAAAATATCCAGAGTAATAGTTGCATTACATAAATATGAAAATTTGATAATAGAAAAATTAGTCACGCTTACCATAAGTTTTGTTTGAAGATTATCATAAGCGTTTATTTATTATAAAATCCAAATATGAATTACATGTGGTTCGGTTTACTTATCTCAAAGAAAAAAATGTTATACTTTATGCAACTGTAAAAATATTAGGCTTACTATAGTACTTATGGAGTGTCTATACGGCAAGGAATTTATAATCAAAATTTCTCTCCTTCCATGGTAACCCTCTTTATACGACTGGAAAAATTACAACTACATTTTACAATATTTGCTCATGATATCTAGGCAAAACTTTGTGCAACAAAATTGTTACCCCTGGTACTGTCCATCAATGTGACTATAATAATTCACATTACCTTCGAACATTGGTTTTGATTCTCATTCCACTGTGAATCACAATTTCTCGCCGAGACATTTTCCCACGTAGCAATGAATAACGCCGATGCATTAAACTGTTCGAAGTTTGGAAAATAGGTTGTGACGTCTTTCGTGGCTTTGTCAAGTAGATGTTGATCTTTTGTTTCTCTATACCAGACCTCCCCTCCTCCCCTGGTGTCAAAATTAACCCAGAATGGTGAAATCACAGGACCTTTGTATTGGAAAGGTTTGTCGTAGAAATCAATAAAAAAGTCGTAATAGTAGGTAAAGTAGTCATTTGGTATCTTTTCTTCAAAGGACAATATGCCGTTTAAATTTACCTGTAAAAAGTATATAATCACATTCAATTAGCTTCGAGATAAATTGGACAATGTTTAAGTCAACAGCTGTTCCGGTCTACAGATATGACTTCAATCATATTGGGTTTCTTTACAATTTTTCGATAACCTTTCATGATGTTTTTTACCATGCTAAATTTTTTTAAAGATAACTATGTTTTTT
This sequence comes from Saccostrea cuccullata, assembly GCF_032062105.1. Classification (NCBI taxonomy): domain Eukaryota; kingdom Metazoa; phylum Mollusca; class Bivalvia; order Ostreida; family Ostreidae; genus Saccostrea; species Saccostrea cuccullata. The sequence goes on from NW_026936497.1 coordinate 67,758, forward strand.
TTTACTTGAGAGATGCATGGCAATTGGTATCGGGATTTGATATTCTAGTTGTCTAGGATGCTTCAATTAATGTCTTTTGTGTTTCAGTGTTATTGTTCTTTTCACTACATGTATGACCTTTCAAACTATAATGTTAATGTATTCACTCGAGAGTTTTTCATCCATTAAGTGTTTTTATGCATTACAGCTTCATGAATAAGAGAAAAATTAATTTTTTTCTTATATATGGTTCTGATTAAATGACATTGGCTTTGCTTGATCTTTTTCTTTAATCGAGAATGATCTTTAAAAGCGTTTGACACGGGACCTCGGTTTATACGGATGAGACCGTATAAACCGTCGTCCCATGTCGCAGTAGGTGCCGGTGTAACGAAGAAAAGTGACCCCCGTAGAATATTGACCGGGGATCATTTTTCTACCAAGAAATTTGACCCCCGGTCATTATTCTAAGAAGAAAAATGACCCACGTTTTGTAGAAATTATGGCCTTGGGGTCGATCGTTTTTCTCCGTGTGCACTATAGACTCCTTGTCATTCTTTGATGCAAAAACAATCGTTTTGGTAGGAATTTCTTGCTAGGCGAATAAATATGGGTATTATCTAGCAGCCTTATGATCTGAAGTGTTCATTTCTGAAAGCCTTAAATCTTAAATGAAATAAGCAAATCCAAAGTTTAATTCATACTATACCTTACATTCTTACATAAATAATACAAACCGCTTTATTCCCATTAAAGGAGAACTATCTATTGATCTATTAATTTGTTCTTAGGCTATTAGAGCAAATATATGCGCTATTACAACGCACTTTGAAAAATGAAGCACTTTGAATTTTTTTTATTTTCAAAGTGCGTTAAATTTGGGACCAAATCAATGCAAAAATCAACAAAAAAATAAAATTTCTTTTCAAAGTGCGTTAATATCGACTATATTAATGCACTTTGAAAAAATGTGTATGGATTGGTCAATATTCTTGCAAATCTTAGGTATGAAAAATATTTGAACCTGTTTGATAAGTCTTCTATGAAGAGGTCACTTCAGGATGTGAAAGTGAGCGATTTTGATTTTTCCATTCTTTGAAAATTCTTTCTCGCTTAAATGCTTGATGTACTTAATTTTTTCCAGTTTGCATGCATTTTATGTAAACTTAAATTTATTGAAAGTTTTCAATGTCATACCAGTTAAATAAATACCAGGTACATATATTTGGGTGTAGCATAGGCATCAGTACCGGGAAGTATGGGGCTGGTGCACATGTAGGCACACAAATATTTTGCAAATATATACATTATATATGTATGCATTTAAAATTGGGGCTTACCTGAGGGGGGGGGTCAACTTTCAATTTGCTACCGACGGCTATATGTACAATATTTACGAAAAAAAGGGTTGGGATGAAAGACTCGTCTTCTCCTTGTTCTCAATGAGATTAAATGAGTACATGTAAATAAAAATAAAAAATTTCGAAAGATATAATTATATCTCTCTATTACAAAAATCTAAGTCTAGAATTTTTTTTTTCAAAGTGCATTAAAAGTTTCCATGGTAAGAAATGTTTATGTGCACTCTTAACGCACTTTGAAAAAAAATTTCAAAGCGCGTTGAGTATGTCCTAATTTTAACGCAATTTGAAAAAAAATTCAGAGTGCGTATTTTTTTCAAAGTGCGTTGCCACAACGCGCATTGATAGATTTGTTTATCACATTTTATATAAAGTAAGTTTCCACAGTTGTCATTTTTATCTATAAAAAAATGTCATTCTATAGCTGGTGTTAGTAAAAGAAAAATTAAAAAGTTTACATGATTGCTTTATTTTTAAAAAGTTAAACGTTTATGATCCCTATTTTGAAAAATGTCGGAAAAAGGGCACTTGCTTAGAAAATAAAAAGAATAGATTATGGTCAAGTTTGTAAAATTAAGTACCAAATTAAATTGCCTCTTACCTATGATACCAGGGAAACAAAAAGGGGTTTGCTAAAAATCTTTAAAATGTCTTTTGTCGTTTGCTAGTGTCAATAAAACCTTCACATAATTGGGGTTGTGGCATAACAAATGAATAACTGAAAAAGGAAGTTTCCGTCATTCCTATAGGGTCATTTTTCAAGGTGTGTGGAGTCGTAGAATTACTGGTCTGGAAAATGACCCTACTTGTCGAAGAATATTGATCCTGGATCATTTTTCTACTTAGAAAAATGACCCTGGACAATATTCTACAGGAGGTCATTTTTTTGTCGTTACATCGGCATGAAAAAGATCCTTACCTGCTCAATGACCTTAAGTGCCGAGAAAATTAGCAGCTCTTTACCGGCAAGTGGTGGCGTCTCCATATTAGTGAAAAATTCTCCAGAAGGACGTTAAACAAAAAACAATCAATTATTTAATAAATGCTTTTTTTGCATTATGGCTTAGTAATTTTGAGAAGAATTCTTCCTTTTTTCCTTTAACGAAGATCCTGTTTAAATGCATGGCCTTTGAATAAGTTCATCCTCATTTTGATAAAAATTAACTTCAAATTTTAAACTTAAAAAAATACCGACCGGAAGAGAACTTAACAATTAAATATTTAATTCTTTTTACGTTTAATTAAGTATGACATTAGCGTGAAGTCAAGCTACTTGAGCAATTTCTCTTTCAGGCCTAAACTTTTAACTGAAAATGCGACGGAGTGACGCGTAAAATGACACTTTTACAAGTGCGATGGAAAGACCAATTGATTGCAATTGGTTTACATTAAGGATGACGTTTACTCAGGTTTCAGAAAACAGAAACAAAATTTTATAAAGTATAATAACTTAATCAAAATTGTTCTAATTGGATAAAATGACCAAGGTTTCAAACAATATCAATTCAAAATTTTATCATTCAGAGAAAATAAACAGGAACAAAAATCATTGTATGGTAATACAGTGGACATTCGGACTAAGTTTTTTTAATTTTTGTCAAAATTTATTATTTCTTGAAATATGAATTACAATGTAAAGATAACATGTAATTCTAAACATCATTCTGCAAATGTTATATGTGTTAAAGCTCAAAATTAAATCAAATAATTGAATGTTATGGAATAAAAAAATTAAAAAAAAAATGTGAACAAAAATCTCTACAGACAAGATATCTCAAAAAAATGATCATTGAACCCATTTAATATCAATACCATTAAAATAAGGTCAACACAAGTTATCTGAAACTATTAATAAATAGAGGATATTTAAGGTTTGTTGTTGAATATGGAATTTATTTCACGAGTGGGACAGGATTTTTTGAAATATCAAAAATTTCTGTCCCACTCGTGAAATAAATTCGGTTTTCAACAACAAACCTTAAATTTTCTGTTTATTACATTGTCTTTGATTTTCCCTTTGCCTTTATGTCTTTTTGTAATACAGTCATAGGCTACATGACGTCATAGCTGAGACTTGAGATGTTCTAGCTTATAGTGATACGAGATTAAAAAGATTGTTAACATGGACTTCAGCAACATATTTGGGAGAAAATCTCTATCAGAATGGTTTATTTACTCTCTTTATATATTATAACAATCCAAGGAATATTTTTACAACTCGTTTCGCTATGGGAAGGTATTTCAAGAGTTTTACCGCACTTTTTGATATCCTTTCACACTGTGACAGGATATCGGTTTTATTCAAGGGATAAATTACAGTATTTCACTGCTGAAAATGCAATAATTCTTCTTATCATTCAGATTTTAAAATATTAATTCATAATTGAGGAAAAAATTAATATGACTGAGGAAATTCGAACAGAAATAATTATTAAATTTATGGCCCAAACACTGACTTTTCTTTATATGAAGCAAATCTGTTCTGTTGCTACGATATTTCA
>NW_026936498.1:0-7167 GCF_032062105.1 Saccostrea cuccullata
AAAGGGAGTTGGGGAGCTTTTGGGGGAATCTGTAACGGTCCCCTTTTTAGCATGTTATTATTATTATTTTTTTTTTTCTTCTTTTTCCCTTTTTTTGCCCGCGAGGTTCTAGAAACTGTTCACCCAATTGAGCTAAAACCTTTTTAGGGTTAATAGGTGTGTAGTGTAGGTGTGCAACACGAAGGTTATTTTGCGCGCATACGCATGCACGTGCGTGCGCGTGAAATGAGTGAATTGACTGATATACTTAATATAGCTATTACATTTACATTTTTTGATGAAATGATTTGAAACTCATTATATAAAGATATATTAATACTGTAGATAATGTGACACTGTCAAATAAGCACGAACTCACGCGCATGCACGTGCGCTTCGCTCTGATTGGCTGAAACAAAAATCTCAATATCTTTTCTGTTTTTTGACGAAATGTATGAAATTTAAAACATAGGCATACTTTAGGATGTACTACAATATGATGTATAACAATTGTCATGTAAGCACGCGCATGCACGTGCACTGCAATCTGATTGGCTTAAACTTTAAATGGCTATAACTCCTTTGTTTTTCAACCAAACAGTATGGGATTTAGAACATAGACAGACATAATGGACTCCACAAGGCGGTGAAGTCGTCATGCACATGTGTGCACTTGTGCTTTGCTGTGATTGGCTGAAACAAAAATCGCAATATCTTTTTAATTTTTGACGAAATGCTTTGAAATTTTACACATAGTCATGCATTAGGATGTCCTACAATATGATATATAACAGTTGTCGTTAAAACATGCGCATGCACGTGCGCTGCAATCTGATTGGCTTAAACTTTAAATGGCTATAACTCCCTTGTTTTTCAACCAAACAGGATGGGATTAAGAACATAGACAGCCATAATAGACTCCAACAAGATGGTATGGTCGTCATGCACGTGCGTGCACGTGTTCTTCACTCTGATTGGCTGAAACAAAAATCTCAATATCTTTTCCGTTCTTTGACGAAATGCTACGAAATTTAAAACATAAGCATACAATAGGATGTCCTACAATATGATATATAACAATTGTCATTAAATCACACGAATGCACGTGCGCTGAAATCTGATTGGCTTAAACTTTAAATGGTTATAAATCCCTTGGTTTTCAACGAAATAGGATGGTATTTAGAACATTGATAACATAATAACCCTACAAAAAGGTATGGTATCATGCACATGTTGTAACGTGAAATGAGTAAAATTAAAAATATGCTTGAATAAGTGTATATTTTAATACTTCTGGATTTAATGCTTTGATATTAAGTCTATTTGAATAAATATACATAGTGTAGAAAAAATGATATGATCATTACCCACATGCATTCACAAGAGCTCGCATGTAATGCTAAAATTTAAATATATTTTGTAGTCTTCTGGGAAAACGTCGTTTAAGTCTAAATTGCACAAAGTATGTCTTATTTGATAATTTTAAGGAAATTGGCAAAAAGGGAGTTGGGGAGCGTTTGGGAACATCTGTAACGGTCCCCGTTACAATTACCCCTAGTTATTAGGGCTTTTCATTTTTGTCGAAAAGACCTATTGTTTTCGTCTTTTTTATTATTATTATTATTATACTGAACACTTCTATCGTTCAGCATTCCGGGAGTACCTTTAAAAATGGGTTTTTTTTTATAACCACTAAATAGCAAATGTTAATCTCCCGTGCGTGCAACATGAAGAATTTCCGGTATAGTCACATTTTTAAAAAAGCTGAAATTTCTAAAAAAGCCGAAAACTTTTTTTTGTTCTAACTTTCAAATTTTAGATATGGATTGTAGAGACCTTATTAATAAAAAAGTGCGCGTAGGCGATTTTTGACCACAGATACTTTTCGAGATTTTGACTTCAAACATTGAAGAAGGGGGGATGAAATTTTTGAAATCACAAAAAGTTCAGAAAATTATTTTGAGCATGGAAATATTTTAAAACTAACTATACAACATATCCTGTAAGTTTCATATCATTAAGCGGAATTTCCGGTTTGAAGGGTCTTTAAAAATAGTTATGGGAGTTTCTATGTTAAATTGAAATAAGTTGTTGGCCATTTTCTGTTTAAATCATCAAGATTTTCTTGTAATATTTTAAAAACAGAATGACTCTGGTATTGCCCCGAACTCAAAAGAATATAAAACTATAATCAGAAAAATAAAATAAAATAAAAAATAAGGGATTTCAAGGGGTCATCCTTGAAAACAGACCTTTCCTTGTAACTTTTTTATTTCTCAATGAATTTTCAATATGTTTTCAGATTTGACTTAAGCATAAAGAGAACAATCTAAAAAATTGGTCCCTGGGGTCACTCTTTGACCCGTTAAGGGAGTTTTATAGACCTGAAATATTATATTTTTAATTTTTTTTCCAAAAATGATGATGTAAGAGTTATCTCTCTTTGTCAACATGTTTGGAATTAAAATGATCTTTTTGTTTCAATTTTGGTAAGCATATGAAGTGTACTTCCGGTTTTATAAGTGCCTTAAATTTGTCTATGGAGATTTCTATGCTAAATTAGAAATCATTCAATGTCCATTATCTCAAAAGGGAAGCAAGCAATTTTTGTGATATTTCACATGAATAATAATTCTATTATTGTCTTTCGGAGAATAGGTCAGGAAATAAGGTTCCTTCAGATTTGAGGGGTCAGTATAGAAAAACTGTTTTTTGCCTGTAACTCTTTTATTTGTCAATCAATCTACAAACTGATTTCAGTTTTGAGTTAAACATAAGAAGGGCAATTTAAAAATTATGGTCCGGGGGTCACTTTTTGACCCCTTAAAGGACTTTTAGAGACCTAAAATTTTGTAAAGTATTTTCAAAAATAATTGTGAAAGAGTTATCTCTTTTGTCAAACTGTTAAAGTGTTAAATGCCCTCTATGTGTCAATTTTGGTTGGATGTGTGAATTACTTCCGGTTTTATAATACCTTAAATTTGCCTATGGAGATTTCTATGTTAAATTTGAAATCATGAATGTCTTTTTTTTAAAAGGGGAAGAAGAAAGTTAGAATATTTGACATAAAAATAACTTTTGTATTGCCTTCCGGTGGAAGGTATAAAATAATTTTTCATTTAATTAAAGAGATTTTAGGGGTCAGTACAGAAATTAGTTTTCTGCAAGTAACTTTTTTATTTACCTATAATTTAAACTGATTTGGGGGTTTAGTTCAGCATAAGAAGTACAATTTAAAAATTATGGCCCGGGGGTTTTTTTCCCCCCTTATGGGGTTTTAGAGACCTAAAATTTTGTATTTTTGAGTAATTGAAAAAAACAATATGAAGATTTTTCCCCTTTTTAACATGGGAGTCTAATCCCTTTTCATTTTGGTAAAAGCCCTATTGTTTTCGTCTTTTTTATTATTATTATTCTGAAATTTTCTGTAAAGATTTAAGGAAAATCTTTTAAGATATACATTTTTTTTTAACCTCTTTAAGAACATGAAAATGTCTCTTGCGTGTAATGTTTTGGTTTCCCGAATACGTCACTTCCGGTTTTTCCGAAGGAAAACTGAAATTACTAAAGAACCAAAAATTTTTTTTAATTTTAATGTTCACTCCCAAAAATTGATATGAATTCAAGATTACTTAATAAATAACCTACTAACTTTTTCAAAAGTTTTTTAGAAATAATACTTCAAACATTAAAAAGGGGGGGGGAAATTTCTTTAAAGTAACAATTACGTTACAAAAATTATTCTGAGCATAGAAATATGTTTGAACTATTAAGTAGAGCATATTGTAAGTTTTACACAATAACAGAATCCGTTTTTATTTTGAAAAATTGTCTATGGGAGTTCTATGTTAATTTAAATCACGCATACATCTTTTCTCTTAAAGCAATGACAATTTTCTTGTGAAATTTTAAGTTTAGAATTACCTTGAAAATGTTTCTACCTGAAAATATTCGAAAAAGAAAATCAGGAAAATTGGGTTTTTTAAGGGGAAAATTAAAAAAAGACCTTTGCCTGTAACTTTTTTTTTTCTCAATAAATTTTCAAACAGTTTTCAGATTTGACCTTAGCATGAAAGGACATTTTAAAAACTATGGTCCGTGGGGTATTTTTTACCCCTAAAGGACTTTCAGAACCCGAAATTTGGGATTTTTAAGTATTTTCAAAAATAATGGGGCAAGAGCTATCGCCCTTTGGCAAAATGTTTGGATTAATATGCTCTCTATGTTTTAATTTTGGTATGGATATGTAGAGTACTTCCGGGTTTTTTAAGTCCTTAAAATTGCCTATGGAACTTTATGAAATTTGAAATCTACAATTCCTTTTTTTCAAAGGGAAGCAAGCACGTCTTTTATATTTCATATGAAAAACATTTTTAACAATGCCCTTCGGTGCTTAGGGCATAAAATAAAATTCTTAAATAAAAAGGGGTTTTAAGGGTCAGTACAGAAATCAGTTTTTTGTTTATTACTTTTTTATTTGTCCATAGATCTTCAAACTGGTTTCGGTTTTTAATTAAGCATGAAAAGAGCAATTTGAAAATGATGAGCCGTGGGTAACTTTTTAACCCCTTAAAGGACTTTTAGAGACTTGAAATTTTGTATTTTCAAGTTCATTCAAAAATAATTGTGCAAGACTTATCTCCCTTTCTCAACCAGTTTGGAGTCTAATATGCTCTCTATGTTTCAATTTTGGTATGCATATGAGGTGTATTTCCGGTTTTATAAGTACCTCAAATTTGCCTATGGATTTCTATGTTAAATTTGAAATCATGATTTTCCTTTTCTCAAAAGGAGGGAAGCAATTTTAGTGAAATTTCCTATGAATATCGACATTAGCATTGTCTCCATGTGCTAAGGTCATGAAAATAAAAATCCCTAAAATACAAAGGATTTTAGGGGTCAGTGCAGAAAACGGTTTTTTTCTGTAACATTTTTAATTCTAACCAATCTTCAAACTAATTTTGACATTACATGAAGTATAAAGAGTAATTTTAAAAAAATTAGCCGTGGGGACTTTTTAACCCCATAGGAGTTTTATTGGATTGAAAAACAGTACATTTTCGAATCTGTTTAATAACCATGAAAGAGTTATGTTTTTGAGTACACACTGATGTACAAGGAGTTGTTATGTTTCCAATATTGATATTGAAAATATTGATCTCAAAAAAATTTTTTATTGTATTATGAGATTTTTTTTTTTTGTAAAATATTGATTTTTCTTTTAAATTCTTTATTTCAAGGGGTCGAAAAGCCCTCCGTTTTTGTTGAACGACAAAAATAAGGTTTGTTATTATTTTTTTTCTTATTTCTTCTCCGGGAATTTTTTTGTCCGCAGTGTTTTCAGAAACTGTTCACCCAACGGAGCTAAAACCTTTTTAGGGTTAATAGGTGTGTAGTGTAGGTGTGCGGAACGAAGGTCATTTTGCGCGCATACGCATGCACGTGCGTGCGCGTGAAATGAGTGAATTGACTGATATACTTAATATAGCTATTACTTTTAAATTTTTTATGAAATGATTTGAAAATCATCATATAAAGATATATTAATACTGTAGATAATGTGACACTGTCAAATTAGCACGAACTCACGCGCATGCACGTGCGCTTCGCTCTGATTGGCTGAAACAAAAAGCTCAATATCTTTTCTGTTTTTTTACAAAATGCTATGAAATTTAAAATATAAGCATACTTTAGGATGTACAACAATACGATATATAACAATTGTATGTAAACACGCGCATGCACGTGTGCTGCAATCTGATTGGCTGAAACTTTTAATGGCTATATCTCCTTTGTTTTTTGACGAAATGCTTTGAAATTTAAAACATAGTCTTGAATTAGGATATCCTGCAATATGATGTACAAAAAATTTCAAGAAATTACGCGCATGCACGTGTGCTGCAATCTGATTGGCTGAAACTTTTAATGGCTATATCTCCTTTGTTTTTTGACGAAATGCTTTGAAATTTTAAACATATTCATGCATTGGGATATCCTACAATATGATATTAAAAAAAAATCATGAAATCACGCACATGCAAGTGTGCTGCACTCTGACTGGCTGAAACTTAATGGCTTTAACTCCCTTGTTTTTCAACCAAACAGGATGGGATTTAGAACATAGATAGATATAAGGACTCCTACAAGAAGGTATGGTTATCATGCACGTGCACCCACATACATGCATTTGGAATAGTAAATTAAAAATACACTTGAATGAGTGATTTTTAATACTTTTGGACTAAATGGTTTAATATATAGTATATTTAAATATATAGAAAATTGTAGACAAGATGATATGATCATTGCACACGTGCATTCACATGCGCACGCCTGCAATGTTAAAATTTGAATATAATTGGTATCCTTCGGGGAAAAACGTTGCTAAAGGCAAAAATACACAGATGTTGTCTTATTTAATAAGGCTAACATGGAATATGGCACCAAAAGGGAGTTGGGGACTTTGGGGGGGTCCAACAGGTTGACCTTTAGGAATCACCTTTTCAGGAATTTTTTTTTGAAATTTTTTTTAGGTGTATCTAGGCATTTTAGACCATTTTAAGGCATTTTAGGGCCACTTTTTTTTTTTTTTTTGGGTTTTTGGGGGGTCCCCTCAATTCTCCAATTCTCCGAAAAATTTTCCGAAAAATTTTCCGAACGTACGCGCTAATAACTTTTTAACCGGTGATCAGATTTTATTATTTTTGGTGTCAAAATAAAGGCTAAAGTGTCTAATTTTTGTGTAAAATTTCATAAAAATCATCAACATTTAATACCCATTCTCCATCATTCTCCAACCCCACCCCCTTATTTGTTTGAAAATTTTTAATTTATTTTCCCTATAACTTTCACAATAATATATTTACACTAAATTTTTTTACGTATTCTTGTAGATCTTAAGCTTGAAACATAGATATCAAGTTTTTGAAAATCAACCCATAAATAAGGGAGTTATGGGCCCGGAAGTTCAGATTTTTTAGAAAATGGCGGACCGGAAGAAATTTTCCGAAATTTTTTAATATAAAATGCCTATAACTTTTTTATTTTTTACGATATAATTATAAATTTGGTATCAAAATGTTGGTAAATTATTTCTCGAAGAAACATTAAAAAAAATAATAATTTTTGAACCGGAAGTATGCATTCTCCATCATTCTCCATCCCCACCCCCTTCCGGTTTTCATTTTT
>NW_026936499.1:0-7157 GCF_032062105.1 Saccostrea cuccullata
TTATAGTTGTTGTGGGCGTTGTTGTAGTAGGTGTTGTTGTCGTTATAGGCGTTGTTGTTGTTGTAGGTGTTGCTGTTGTAGTTGGTGTCGTGGTCGTTGTAGGCATTGTTGTTGTTGTAGTCGTTGTTGTTGTGGGCGTTGTTGTTGTAGTAGGTGTTGTGGTCGTTATAGGCGTTGTTGTTGTTGTGGGCGCTGTTGTTGTAGTGGGCGTTGTTGTTTTCGTTGTTGTTGTTGTGGTCGTAATAGGCGTTGTTGTAGTTGTCAGTGTTGTTGTTGTCGTGGTCGTTGGTATATTAGTTGTTTTAGTTCCAATTAAACATGTTTGACAACAACTCCCCTCTCGGACATTTTGTGAGTACTGACTACACAGAGAGGCATCACAGTTATAGCTGGGGTCATCACCAAGTGGACAGTTGTCTGCGAATTGATTTAATGAAGAGTTAAAAATCACAAAAAAGATCCGTTAAACTTTAATAGGGCTGAGTATCGGATGAAAATTTGGTATTGCGATATATTGCGATATTTTGAACTGTATTGCGATTTTATAATGTATTGCAATATTAAAATATTTAAATGCTCTTTTCTTATTTTATTAACCTCCATTTATAAGCAAAGTGTTTAAAACTCCTATTAAGGGGGATGTACGGCCACTTTTAGTGCAGTGTGAGCAAAATGTAAACATTTCTTCAAATGGCTAAAATACATTATATTTTGATCAAATTCTAAGTCTTTTTGATAAAGATACAATAAATATGCATAACCGAATGCATGTTGTGCATATATAATCTATACTTTTGCAGAAAAATGCTTTTGATATGCTCCTTAGAACTGCGCAGCTACAGAATTCAGCAGAGCCTTAAAAAATCCAAAAAAATATGCAAACTGTGTATTAATGTTCTCTCTACAACCATTTGTTGAGAAAATGTCTAAATTTTGCACATTTAAATGATAATTTCAAGTTCAAAACAAGGTACCGTTGTCTTCAAAAAGAGTGTAAAGAACCATGAAAGTAGTTCATGGATAGTAGCACGTGGTCTATTTTTAGCACAGAATCTTGTTTTCCAGACCTCTTCTTAATATGGAGGGGCATAACAATCTTTAAATGTAGAAGAGAATTACAGTTGCAAAATATTTCAAATAATATGAACACTTTTAAAAGAGGAAAGGTGTTATAGTGTGGCTTGAAGTAATTTATTTAGTATTATTATCGAACAGTTGTTAAATAGTTTACGTATTAATATAAAAAAAATTTAAACTCTTTGATTCCAGGTAAGGAAAAATAAGCACCATCAAAGTTAAAAATTAAGAGTTTGTAAGTTTGCCACAGATAAATTATATTATCTATTAAAATTTTAATCATCACCAATAAAACACAAAGAAATTAGACACATAAAATTGATACGAATGACCTAGTTTTAGTACCTACTACTACGAAGCGTTATCAAAAAGTTCGCGAAATATCTCTATATCTACAAAACCACAATTCAGATTAGATAGCCAAACACAAGTTCTATAAATAGCATATGCTGAAGTTTTGCTCCTTGTTTGCGATGTCACAATCTGAAAATGACGTCATTATTCAGGTACTTTTGACGAAAAATGGTTGTCTCAGTGGAACTCGTTCAACAAACGACTATAATATTTATGGCACATGTATATCTTAGAAATGCCTTAGAAGTAGCGTATAAGAATTTGTTCACAGTTTATTAAATGGCTTCCTATAATTTCAATCAATGATTGGATATCGTTTTAGTGAAGGAAGGCAGATGGTTAAGTATGATACTTGTTATGTTGACCGGTGAAAGCAAGTTTGAAAAGGGATGTGTTTTTTTTAAGCAATATGATATCAAAGACCTTCAATTAAAATTTTACACTTTGAAAAATACTTGAATATTTCAACAATAATATAAATATCAAATACCTAAGATATTGTTTACTTTTTTATCACCCCTCGTATACTGTGTCAAATAAACATGCATTTACAATTTTCATTACAGAGGAGCAACAGTTGAAAAGGCATGAAATCATTCACAGTGGGTTAGGAGATTTAATGAATAATTTTTTTTTCTATTTGCCCATATTTTCAAAATTACAAATGTACAAAGTAAAGAGAAAAAATCAACTTATAAACATCTCTAAAATGATGTTTGGTGGTCCTCCCAACTCAGGGAAAAATTATTGGGTCCGTATTTATGGGTGAGAAAAAAAATTCCTTAAAATTTAAACAGAATTGTTGAAGGAAGAAAAAGAAAAAAATATCGTGTAATGGGATGTTAAAAAAATGAGTCGGGCCATTTCTAGGCAGTAGATCGGGAGAGAGGGCAACCAAATATTTTTATAACAAGTGGTCTTATAAGGCTAGTACATGTTCCATCACATACTTAGTAATGCAATTTTTTTTAATCTTTGACACTGTTTTGAAAAACAAACATAGGATTTTTGGGGCGGGGGGGGGGGGGGGGTTAGCACTCACTTTTTTTGCAATTATAGACTAGCATATGCAATGGACCTTTCTTTGCAAACATTGTGCTCGTTTCTAAATTTCATAGAAACAACTCATTATATTTCATCAAGCTTCGTATGTTCAATGAGCGAGAGCTTACAACGTTGTCAACATAATGAGGCATGATGCGTTTTTGTGTCCAAACATGACCCCATACAATGTGTGGGTCATTGCAAACATTCTAGATATTTATGTGAGGTGCCTGAAGGAAATCCTATAACTGCCTATTTTTTCTATCTAACTTCTAAACAAAATAGACATATGTACCAACTTTTCGAATGTAAGACATGTAATTACAATTTATTTTTCATGCACTGCATATTGTTTAACATTTTCAAATTAAATGCTAAGCATCCTCCTTGCAGTGCCCCATTTGAAAATAACTTCTATCGCCACAGAAAAAAGACCCACCGTAAACACATATGTTTAGGACATTTTTATCTTTTTTTCTTGAGTTTTAAAGAAACCAACAAATTATCAAGACTTGTTCCATAAAAATTAAATATAATCATGGTAATAAACGGATCTATCCACAGCAGATATATGCACATGCCAACCATGTGCTTAGTGGAATAATATTTACGAGGAATTTCGAGTTGTAAACAGGACAGTTTTTCCCGATTTGCTGGAGTGAGGTTAAAATCGCGTTTTTTCATTAATCAGACGATGCGATGCAACAAATAAAAGTAGTAAGTAATATAACCTAATGATTATTACTTAGTAATTTCTTGTCTTGATGTTATTATGGTCGCATTTATTCTAAAATCATTGTTATTCGAACTCTGTGTGACAGAGGAATGGCGGACGAAATAAACACATGGCCTCAGGAAGACACCCATATGAAAAATCAAATTTTCAAGAATTATGGATAATGACAAGAAAAAAACGAAACAAATGGTTGTAGCCATATTATCAATGAATCAAACTAACTCCATTTTCAATGCATTTTTCATCTCATGAATGCTGTAGCTGCGCAGTTCTAACAAGATTAATTTTCTCCTAATTAAGACAAAATAAACTTGATTATTTACTAATTTTGGTCTCTAACAGTAGGTAATTAGTGCATTAGCACTTTGAGTAACTTTGAGCTAGTTTAGTAGAGTATTAAGCGCATTCTTGGTATTTCTTAGTTTACAGCAGACTAGATCCAATATGGCTTGTACATCCCCCTTAAGATTGTAACAAAAAAGTTAAAAGTTGATTTTACGTCAGTGTGGTATCAAAATGCAACCACATAACAGAAGCAATTACCGTTTGCTACTCTTTGACACGATTAAATTGAAAACGGTTCTGACATCTTGAATATCATATTTTACCCTATAAATCTAAAGCTGTAGCATTTTGCCGGGATACTTATATACAGTATTTGGTATTGCAATACGATATTTTATGTCACGAATTGCAATATATATCGGAAAATCGATGTTATTGCATAGCCCTATTAAACTACAAAGGCACTTTCAAACGGAATGGGCAAGTCAGAAGCAAACGGGCATGTGAGTTTTGTTCTGGACAAAAAACAAAATACTTATGAAAAGTACAAAATGTATGGGTATAAATGTATGCGTGTGTGTTGGAAGTTGGGTTGGTGGGGGATGGAGGGGGGGGGGGCTTTTTGTTCACCATATACGTTTTCAGGGGAAACATCTTCGAGGGTTGCTAATCAAAGAATACTAACCAAGTTTTGCGTGATTATTATTTTACATATCGGTGTACAAAAAGGGCCTCACGGTACAGGAACAAAATCTGAGGTATCTGGTAAATACAATTTGATATCAGTTAAATCAGGAAAACAAGTATATACTGACAAAACGTCAGAAATACTCAAGCTGTAGAAAGTCAATTAGGAAGTGTCATTAATATCCTAAAATGGTATAAGATGAGAGCTATTGAGTTTAGTTTGAGTTTGAGGGGGCTCCGTGACTGCGGGTTCATCCATCGTTGCAAACCACGGCCAAAATGGATCCTCTCCTACTCTAGTACGCTTGAGCCGATGGGGTTCATCTAGCTGAGCGATATGTCCAATACATATTCCGTACGAATCCAAAAGAAGTTATTATAAAATAGGTTCCGTTACCAAAGCTTAAAAAATACGAGAATTTAACATTGATTTTGAGCTATTATTTTACTGTCACTCAAAGTACACATCATTTGCTGGCCCGTGAAAAGCAATTTCAGTTGGGGGGCAGAGCGATACATTTTATGGCCAAGCATCGTAGAATTTGTTAGCGATGGGATAACCTGCGTCACCCTTCAGAGTCTGCAGTGGACTCGTCCATGGATGCTTTGTGGGCGACTGTAAAAAGTTACCTGAGATTCCTACGCAAAGGAAAGCGCGAAATCTCTGTAAAGAAACTGTTGCGGCTGCGGAGCTTCACTCATTGTTCGTTCGCCATAGAATAGAATCCGATGTTTAACACTTAATATCTTTGAATATACGGATGTTTTCAAGATAAGCTTCATTTCTGTTTCTATAAATATTTTAATCTACAAAAATAATATATTTTTGTGTTTTTAAACTGAGTAAATCAATGACTTAGCATCGTTTTAGATAACTCAAGCCCCTCTAGGGCTTGAGTAAAAATTCTCCGCTCAAAGTACTTCAAGTAAGTGCGTCAGAAACAGGAATGATGACGTCAATGCCTACTCTGAATCGAGTTTGCTGCAAATAAAGTCGTCAAATGTCTTTCTGGCCAACAAATATCTAAATACAGTGTAAATACAATATCGTTTTGAATATTGTTTTGCAACAAACAAACTTAATCGTTTGGCCTGTCTTTAAACGTCTTGGACAAACCTTCCCCCGTGTTTACTTTCATTTCAAAAAAGAGGTAAACTGACAACCACATATTCTCCAATTTATTTGGGAGGGGAGGGTAAGGGGGATTAACATGCCTCAATGTATTGGTTCCCTTACCTGGCACATCCAGAGCTTTTGTAGAACTGACACACTGTCCGAGCTGGCACCACTAAATCAAACAAACATAAAAGAACGAGGTTCGAATCATGTCAAAATTTTGCAAAGGAAAAACATATTCACTATTAAGAGGCCAAAATTCATCAGCAGTCAGTTTACCTTGTAATTACCACATGCTGTTCCATCAAACGTAAAATGGGCCGAGCATGAAGTACTTCCTGGAATACGACATCGTAGTTTGTGGCAAATCTCTGACCACTTGAGTATAGTACCAGTATACGTTTCCTAAAAACAAAAGATGTATGTGAAATATTTATGCCTATGATAATAGCATTTAATATCCAGGTGAATCATATCGGTAATAACTGTGTAACCAACTTTTTTACACTGACTATCTCAATATCCACATTTAATTCATTTCATCAGACTATCCTATTCTAGATTTTGTTAACCAATTAATGCGTTTTGAATATTCTTTTTACACGCAGACGCTTTCATTCACCCGATTTAATCCGGATTAACTTTGTTTCGTGTGTGGATGTGTGAACCAAATTGGATCCAAACTTTAATTTTTATATCTTTATTTCAGAGTTTGTTCTTCAACTTTTTAGGTACAAGTATTAAGTTTATGAAGTTATACCCGACAGACTGTGGAACCAACAGATGGTGCATACGTCATCGCGCATTGTTCGTCTGCTGTGAAGGCTTGACTCTCTCGAGTGACCACATCCAAATATGGTGGCATGTTACTCAAACAATTTCTAAAGGAGAAAGAAATCTGAATGTCACATTCTAACGGTCACCCGATAGCAAAATCACAACTTGACAAGAACGTAACGCTTAAAAAAAACGATAAAGGTTTCATATTTTGTAACTGAACAAGCATTATTGTTGGGGTTTTGTTGCAATTGTGTGCAAAAAACAGATTTGTTATGAGGAGATGTTGGATATATCTTACTCAAGTAAACCGCTAACGTAGGTCCCAATTGCTGCTCTTGAGCAAGCCGAGAATTTGTAAGTGTTTAGTGCCATGTCGGGACTAAGATTGGCCGGATTTGGTAAAATTCCCGCCATTAAATTAAAATTACTGGAAGGACACGCCCCCGTGTCATGTGATGCACCAATGCTAGAAAAAAAGAGAAAAATGTTATGTTAGTGAACTTCCTGGTATCAACGGAGACAAAAACTTGATAAAATTAGAAGTAATTGTGTAAACAACATTTTCCCCACCTGTGACCAAGCTCGTGAGCACCTATGTGAATTGCGATGGCGTTAAATGTTTCCTCATTAACGGATGCTGCGTAAGAATTGCATACTCTGGACAGATAGGCAATACCTGAAACATCAGATATAAGCAAGCTTTGGTATATATACACATTAGTGTAATGCTGTCAGAAAAAAATGGGAGATTCTTACCTATAGTTCTGTCATCTGTCGATGTTTCTGCCAGATTATACCTGTGATAAAACGTACACAAATGAAAACAAAGATATCCATCATCAATTTATTTCATCATCATGTTTCTTTATCTCTTGGGGAGTTTGCAGGAATCTTACCCCGTGTACAAGGCAGCATGATCATGTCTGGGTAACACTGATTTCTGGGCATTGGACCAAATGGCGAAATCCATCAGAGTATTTCCATCATACACCTTATTCCCACTAATCACATTGTTCTCTGTCCAGTTGGACGACTTCTGGTCCTAAAGACAACAAGTCGATTATATAACTGATCCTA
>NW_026936500.1:0-70399 GCF_032062105.1 Saccostrea cuccullata
CTTAATTAAAACATTACTTCTACATCGAAAATTCTAAAATATTACTTCTACATCTAAAACATCAAAATCATTTCAATTTAATACAAATACATTCATTGTAACAAAGTATTAGATGATCGCCATAACTTTATGTTGAATCATATTTCTGGCGTTGGTCTAAATATTATTTACACATTAGAAATCTATTTGTAATCTCTTTGTAATTTCATGTAGTATCAGCTATCTGTAATAGCATCCTCAGAGTTCAATGAAATATATGGAATTAACAACTAATATGTAAGCTCAAAAGTCCATTAAACAATGCAAAATATGAGCAGAGCAAACACGAACCTCCAAAACATCAGAGGTTGGATCAGGTGCCATGGAGGAGTGAGCATCCTCTGCCAACCGGTCACACCCGCGGCGTGTGCTCCTTCTCATGATCGGCAAATAATGGCAAAATCTGTCGACAATTCAGTGTGTAAATAATGGCCTAACAATATGAAAAACGTCAGTCAAAAAAATGTTTTGTGGACTTTGAGAACATTATGCAGCATAAAGGAGGATATTTTGAAATTTACTAACTGATATAGGAAAAGCGTTTTTTCCTTTCAGGAAAAACTTTAAAGACAATGGAGTAATAGTAAAAAAAAATCGCTTTGCTTGCATTAATAGATAAAATACACGCAAATAAAGTTTTCAAATGCTCTATCTTGGTCTAATAAAATGTTCATAATACTTGGATTTATTTCAAATTATGTGATACAGTTCAGATTACAATTAATTCTATTTATATGTCAAATGGTAGGTTTCTCGAATTACACAAAATTGCCCTGAAAATGGTGAGCAGTGTAGAGAGGGTCCTTAAACGAGGCTTCTGATATTCTTGTTTAATCAACTTTTTTGTCAATAATTTACCTCGTTTTAGAAATTGTACATACGTAAAGCATGCTTTTGCGGATGGAATCAACTGAGAGATATAAACCCCGTATGCAGGTGATGAAGGTATATTGCTGAATTAGTAAGTTAAGTTAAGTTGACGATTGCAGTCATATCTGACTTTGTGGTATCATATTTCATTTAGTGGAAGATTGTTGCCTTCTCTGCTATCAATATTTCCCTGAGGAGTAAAGTAAGAGGATCAAAAACACATTTTCTTGATTAAAACACTCCCCTAGAAGATGATCCTATTAGAGTTGCAATTTGAATGATTCAGATTTTTATGTTCTTAATAAGCTCATTTGAGCTTCTTTGATCAAAAGTTACAACCAAGGCTCAAGGTTTCAAAGGATTATAGTGAAAAAATATATTTTCCATTATTCATATTGATATATTGATATGTCAGCATTCCTATAGATTAAATATAAAACAAAGTTTTACAATAGTGTCAAGTGGGATAGGGTAGGGCTAACAATAGGATGTCTTTTTAAGCATTTTGCAGGATAATACTTTATTTTTATTTTTGGAAATAAGTTTAGCAGTTGGTCAATAAAAATAAAATTGCAGTTGAGCATAGTGTCCTTTGAAATTTTGAAGTGCAGAATGTAAAACAACCAAACACAGCAAGCACGTTTTGGATGTCCATTTAATTCCCTAAAACAACAAATCATTAAGGTGAGCCATATGTACATGTACTGGGAAATCATATGATAATGAGTTTTACTACTGCGAGATGTATATTTCCACTAATTACAAGTTTCTCCTCAATGTGAGACGTAGTTTCAATTGCTTTAGAAACGTATGACAAGTTCTACATTGAGAACCTCATATGTCATATATGCTGAACCCAAACTTCTCTTATTTAACACTAAATCTACTTTACAATCGTTTTATACAAGTTGATAACTCTAAATGTTTTGTTCAATGAACTTTATAGTAGAATCTTTCAAAACAATGTTTATACCATATTTTGTATGGTATATATATATAGTTTTTACCCCTCTGACCAATTTGTTTGAAATATATGTTATTAATGCATCCATTGTACCAATATTTTCGTTTGGGTGAATAAACTGAACTTGAACTTGAGCTTGGCAGTTATAGAACCATGTTTTAAGATTGGCTTAGAGGTAAATTTTATATCATTGATTTATTTACTGATGTTTACCAGTAATCACTAATGATTCATTAAATACTGACGGGTCTTTTATCAGAGGCAAAATCACGTCTCAAAGTAAGGATCTTCTAATGAAGTAACGTCAGTATGAACAACTCCCCAGTTAATATAAGTTGGCGATTTTTTTTCTGATTTCAATATTGGTTTTAAAATATCACATCTTTGTATCGCAAAAATTAATGTATTTAGTCTCTTCTTTATTGTTTTATCCAAAATTAAGGCAAGTTCAATTACTTTTTTAGAAACATATGCATTAGTTAACAAAACAAAAGGCGCCCTTAAAATCATCATTTTTTATATTTTGAAAAATTAATGAAAGGAACAGAGGATAATGTCTAAATGTAAATGTACGCATTGTCCCAAAACAAATAATTTGATTAAAACTGCAATGTGTCATTGTTCACTTTTGAAAATAACAAATGCAGTATTTTGTGTGAAAGTGTTTTAAATGATTTATCAACGTTGACATTTACTGATGGCTTTCATGATTTTTACACATTATTCCTTAAAAGTATTAACTTCACTATAATCGTTAAATTGAATACAAATATCCGTCAATTGTAAATTACAAATCATTAAATTCGTTGCAACATGGATGATTTGCGTTCTTCATTATCTGATCAGAAACCCAAATGAACATATCAAATATGTATGAAGTACATCACAGAATATTTCTTTGTGCGTAGTCACATTTATACTTGAATAACAATTAAGGACGAATGTTACAAACAAACTTTTATCAAAAATTCTGAAAATAACGACCTAATTTATATTTATGTGAATAAAATGAAAAAGTTTAACTACATATATTTTAATATTTTATTTAAAGTTTCACAAAAATAGAATTTAAGTCAGAAAATTTTATACAAATATTAATAAAGCCGTTTGCATAGTCCCTCATTTATGTGTAAAAAAATGTCTGGCTGTATATAAAATCGACGATATGGAAGACTACACCAAAGTAAAAAAAAACAGCTTACAAAAATAGCTACTAGTATTTTTTTTTTGCCAATTAACACTTTTAAGATATTTGCTTGCACCTATATATGTTATACGATATACAGAATTCAATATGAAGTTTACAGACACAAAAAATAGAATATGCATAATAATTTAAAGTATTACAACAGCGTTTGTTGTTGGAGGATTTGTCGTTTATTCCGATTTTAAAATCGTCCATTGCACATAAATTTTAAAAAGGCAAAGATATCGTAAAAGCAAATCTGGAAAAATCTAATGGCAATTTTCTTACTCATCACCTGGAAAATTAAGTATCTTAAGCCGTACGTTTCTGAATGAAAACGAGGTATCGCAGGTTGACACACTAATGAAATGAAAATATTCTTCGTACGCTTCGTATTTTTCCTTTATCTGCGTTTCAACTCAATTTTTTTTAATGTACGTATTAACATTTTTTTTTCATATTTTCCTCCTGTATTCTTCAATTCGACATTAAAATCCATCGAAGGAATTTTATTATTTAAAAAAGGCGTTTTCCCTTACTACGTTAATTCTGTATATCCCTTTGAACTCGAGTTTGTTAGAATAAGATTTTTATTGCAAACTAGCAACTAAACTATTATACAGATAAACGAGATCTTTTTCTATCGCCAACTTCCCTTTTTTGAAGCAATATACCATTTTATCTGCATATGAAGTTTGTGTTTCTCCGTTGATTTGGAAACAAGAACATGTTCCATCTAAGAACAAGTTTTAAATTGAGAAAAGCTTTTGAAAAGCAATTAAAATGTGGTAATAAAAAGTGAAAAAGTAAGAAAAAAAATAGCGTTCTCCTTTGATTTTGCATATGCAAAGTTAATAAAATTGCTTGTAAAAACAATCTATCAAATTTAACATTGACTGACATAAATTGTTATTCCATATTTTCAAGCTGAACCGTTTGCAGTTTTTCTGTTTATCCTATCATGACAGGAGCACAAAATGGGTTTTACCGTTCGAGAAGGGATACTTACACCTCCATAGTACCTGATCCTACTTATAATGTTTGTAGAGGTCCGTGTTCACTCTTTTCCAATTGTAGCATTTTGAGGAACTTTGAGCTCGATAGCAATTCGTTATATTTATATTTGATGATTTTAGCATTTTGTATTAAAATTCTTCAATTTCATCATCGTCAACTTTCCTTTTTATGGCGTAATATTCCGCTATCACCTGCATATGGTGTTTACATCTCCCAACTCAGCTGATATTACAGGGGTATCAATAACGTCGTCAGTATCTCATAAATTTTTATATAATGACCTTGTTGGCAAAAAAAAAACTTTACATTGAGTTTCATTTTGGTTGACTTGTTCCAAACCTATTGTTAGAACTTTTTATCATACTTATTGTGACTACGGAGTGTTCCGTCTGCCCGTCTTCCTGATCAATACGTAGGGCTGACGGCGAATATGACACCTAACAAAACCTATGGAATATCCAAGGATCCATGTTTTATGCACTCTCCTGAGATGTGTATTGTTAATAGGTTATTGATATTCATCAGTGTCCGTTATCTTCACCTTTTTCGTTAAAAGCAGTTGTAGTTTTGGGACTTGAAAAAGTTAAGAGATCATGAATTAGGTGTCACTAGGTCAGAAACGTTTGACCTTTACGCTTAATTACCCATGACCAAAATGATATCTATCTTTTATCAAACTTTAAAAAAAAAAACGCGTCAGAAATTCCGCACAAAGGGATTCCTATAAATATTACTTTAAACTGTACACCACACAAATCTTTAAAGATATCAATTATATTTAGATCCATCATAATTAATTTTATAATAAATCTACGACTGATTCATGAATTTTTAAAAAATGCCAAAAAAATGAATCGTTAAAAATGAATTTCGGAATGAATAATCATTTTTAATTTTACTTCCAAATAAGAAAATTTTCAATACTTTTTTCCCTTTTTGAATATTGTTCTAAATCAAATAATTTTTGTTAAAAACCCTTTAACTAACCTGTGGACACCGCTTTTTGTAACAGACACAGTATCATAAGAATACAATACTCCACATCCATGTTCCTGGCTATCACGCGTGTTTATTGTGCTGCCTGTTTACTTTGAAATGTCTTCTAAATGAAGCTGCTCGCTAAACAGGTTTCAATTCCTGTCAATTCAGAATCAACCAACCAAGGTTGATTGTCAAGGTCTCCTTTTCATATTTTCTTTATAAATTTGTCAATATTTTAATTTTTTGTAAAATTGTTGTGACACATTTTTCCCAGCTTTCAAATTTTGAAGCTCACCAACCATACATAGCGAATGACGGCTCTGGATGTTGAAATGACTCTATGACTCTCAAATCGATTGAATGCTTGTACACGATTAATCAGAAATCATTCGATTTTTCTCCATGATTGGTAAACCACAGGAGAAAATCAGGTGAAATACGAATGCATTTATTTTATTTAAAACACTCTATCTCTGATAATCTCAAAAGAACATGCATCTGTTGGAAGTAAAGACGGTGCTTCTCTCTCTGAACCTCTCTACTATCCTATCAGTCTGTACGTAGTACGCTGTAGTTGTCTTTTTTAGATTAATAACATGGTCAATCTCTATAAAAAGGCTACTCTCACTTGGTCTGAATGAATTATTTACTCGTATGAACTGCTCATAAATCGGAGTTAGCAACATTTCACATGCCTTCTGTGTTCTGCCCAAAAAGCAACTGTGTGTTATCATTACATATTGATATCATCACTTAGGTGTTTGTTAATCTTTTATAAAGAAAGTTCAGGTATAGTGTTCTTTTTCTTATCCTCCGTCTTTTACACTTTCTTCTCTCACAATCTAATTGTAACTTGCTCATCTCATGAATATGATTGTTTCTGTCATGTTGATTTGCCATAAAGGTTTCGGGATCTTCCCGTTAAGGGTCAAATGTCGCTTTCACAGAAACCAGGTTCTTAAAATTCCTCATACATTTCACAGTATCTGAATCTTCTTTCTGCAATATGCAATCATTTTCGGAAAGAAAAAGAAAAAAAAACATTATTCTGATGTGTACAAATTTTTAATTTCATCAAAATTGCCGTCTGTTGAAAAATATTATTGTTTGGTTGACAAAATATTCATAAAGTTTCCAATTATATGCCGATATTCCAATTTGTTTCATTCACCAAAGGGCAGATGATTGCAACGATTTTTAATTTACATTGCATGCTTATATTCCAATGGCCCTGCTGCTTGTATAGGGAAGATTCATCAGATTTTCCCCTTTAATACATTATATACCAATATAAAAGCTTTGATTCTCTAATTGAGCCTACCTTATCCGCGGACCAAGATTTGAATAATTTTTTCTGACACTTATTCAAAAAGCTTTTTCATAACTAAAGATTTATTACATCTGCATGGTCCATTGTTCTTGAGAAGATTTTTAAAAACTTTTATAGACCACAACTTTTAATTTTTTTATTAACTTTAAACTAAGTAAAACTGGTGTGTGTTTTTTTAGTTTAATGTCCACTCACAAGCCCTTCATGTAAAACGTTGAAAGTAGCGTCCTTGTCCTATGGAGATTCAAGAAATCGTGATGGCAAAAAACCTGTCTGTACAAATTTATATTCATGTTATTACATTGAGATTTGACTATGCCTGTATTCTCAAAAGAATTCATTCGTTCATCAGAATTTATTTTGTTGTAATTTTCATCTGTTATTAAGTGCAGACGTCCTATGTGTACTTACAGTGATTGTTAAATGAAAAATATTTAATAAATTATTAATTCAAGTGGGGTTCTCAAAGTGATGCCATAATGAAACTCTATACAATACTAATACTATATACTGTATCCATCAGTACAAATTAGCTTTAATATTTCAATACATTGAGATATTGAAAATTCCTGATTTGTGAACCTATAATTACTCAATAAAATATTCATTTAAGTATTAATTCAAGTGGGGCTCTTAAAGCGATGCCCTGATGAAGCTTTATCCTAAACTATAAAATATGTACCCATCAAAACAAACTTTATTTATGTCATTACATTGAGAAAATGAATATTCCTTCAATTTCAAAAGAAGCATTTTATTCGTTAATCAAATTTTTGTTGTTGCAATTTTTCTCTGTTGTTAACTGCAGTGATCCTTTTCAAACTTACAAAAATTAGTCAGTGAAAATCTAATAAATTATTCATTCAAGTGGAGTTCTTAAAGCGATACCCTATGAAGCTATGTACTATTGTCACTATTTGATTATAGTAGTTTTCATACAATGATCAAAATGTTTCAAATTTAGTACGAGCCATAAAAAAACATAAAAAATATACTGTGATTGTTAAAATAACGATATTTTATTAATTATTCAAATTTCAATCTAAATTCAAGGGAGTTCCCTTTTTTTCTCATGTACATCTATTTGCAGTAAGGGGTCCCCACTGTATTCTTTGTGTTTTCGCTTCTCTCTCAGGCCTACAATTTGATCAATACAGCAGAATCATTTTAAATCAACTAATATTTATTAAGTTTCCCTGTAGATAAATAGGCTTCTGGGCATCATCAGTCCTTTATTTGTAAATATAGCTTTCACAAATAACAAATAAATAATCAATGTCTTCATTCTTTTCTGACAATTATTATTACCTCTTTATTGTAAAGAGTAAAGTTAGATGTAAGTCAAAATCGTATATTTTTACTTATATCATTGAATAATTAATCCATTATCTGAAAAAAATAACATAATGAAAAAGGAATACACTTATTTCGCTAAACAGATATATACGTTTAATTTTCCTAAAATGGTTTTGATTACACATGGGACATTTGTCTGCCATTTGTTGAAAGAAACACTACCTAATAGATATTAATGTTGGATTAAAAGCCAAGATAATAACAATGGGGATATATTACGTTAAGATTTGCCATGCATTTTGCTTCATTGTCAACGTGTATTCTCAAATTATATTTTTACTCAAGCTATAAAATGTTTTGAGTAACAAATGATTTTTTTCTGAATGTGACTGAAAGCTGAACACGATTCGTAAAATGATTTTGTCTGCCATATTCGATTGATTTCTCACTATATCTGAGGACCCATACACAAGTTAACCATTGTTTATATCGAACTCGATAGGACAGTTAGCACTAAGAAAAAAAACTTTTGATTTCTTGTGGATTCGAGATATCAAGTAGTAAATATTACAATAGTAAATGTCACAATTTTGTCACAATTCGGATGGTTATATTTACATCACAGAATACACGAGAATAATGATTATAAGAAAAGAAGTTGAAGTCTGTATATTGTGGCCCGACCTCAGCTCTAAAGGGCCATAACAAAAATTTAATCTACACATCGGAGATGCTTTGATATCAAAATGAATAAATGGCTTAGTTGTTCTGAATTTAGAAATTTTCCCAAATATATACTGGTAAGCATTTTCTAAAGAAAGTTTAGGTATTTGTTGGTACCTTTGCCCACCCGTCTATCACACTTTCTCTTTACTCAATTTATTTTAACTCTAAGCTGTGATGAAGGATATTGAGATAACGAGGAGTATTCAATATCGAAGTCCATAAAACAATACAAATAGGAGCAGAGCAAACACGGGCCTCCAAAATATCAGAGGTGGAGGAGTTAGCACCCCTTGCCGACCGGTCACCCTGCCTTGTGCTCCTTGTCATGATCGGGAAATAACGGAAAAATCCGTCGTCCTGATCAATTCAACTACATGTATTGGACTGTGGTGGTTGGTGTGTTGTCGATGTGCAATACAGTTTGGAATTTTCAATTTTACCGTGGGTGCCAAACGAGCTTCGAAGGTTTTTTTTTTCTATAAAAACCTGATTCCCAGAACTTCTCTTCAATTTTCATAGAAATCAAATCATTTTTGAACATTGCTTGATGGTGTCCTGTAGAAGAACAATAAATGAAACTTTCATTTTCAACCTGTGCTCCACACATTGGTCGAAAAAGGACATTTATCCTACAAAAATCCTGGTTTCTCAAACTCCTCTTATATTTTATGCAGTAACCATCTAATCTTTTTTAAGGGGGGGGGGTCTTGCTGTAGATATGCAATAACGGAATTTCATTTTAACCCCAGGGATCAATTGGTGATTGAAAAGTATTTTTGTCCCCGGCTTGAAAAATGGGGGATATTAATTTGGGTCTGTCCGTCCGTCTTTCTGTCTGTCTGTAACGCTTTCGTTTCCACACGATATCTCAAGAACCCTTTGAGCTTTCGCAATGAAATTTTGCATAGCAACTCCCTATGGACTAAAGAAGAACCCTATTAATTTTGAGGTCAAAAGGTAAAAGGTCAAGGTCATAAATTCGCTAATTCTGTCTGTTATAACACTTGTTTCCGCGCGATATCTCGAGAACCCTTCGAGCTTTTGCAATGAAATTTTACTTAACAACTCCCTGTGGCCTAAGGAAGAACCCTATTGATTTTGAGATCAAGAGGTCAAAGTTCAAGGTCGTAAATTTATACATTCTCTCTTTGTGTAACACTATCGTTTCCGGGCGATATTTCAAGAAGATTTTGAGCTTTCGCAATGTAATTTTATACCAAAACTCCCTTGGACCTCTCTCATCCCTCTCAAAGTCTCCCATCCCCTTTGTTTTATTAGTATTTATTGTATTACATGTCGATATTTTTAGCACAGGGGCATGAGGAGAGGTATAACGTATAAAACACGATCTCCGCGAACTTTAAATTCTTATTACATCTATTAGAACTGTTTAATATAGGCTAAATTAGACACCATGCATTGTGTAAAATTTTGACGATATCGAACGTGAATATATGTATACATGCATGTGACTTCATGTTTGCATATAATTTTTGACAAATGAAAGCGGTTCCGTGGTCTAGTGGTATATCTCTCGCCTTTTGTGTGAGAGGTCCCGGGTTCGACCTTTTTCTTTTTTTTCGAAATACTTTTTTTTTACTACATGATAGTATTTACGTATGGCTTGTACAAACTCATAAAATCATCATTACAGTGTGATAAATATTCCATAATAAAAAGAATCTTCTATGCACATAATAAAAAATAAGCAATCAAATCTATATATCAATATTGGCATATTTTATTTGTTTCAGTATACATGTATACATTTAATAATTCTACAAATTCAGTCATAGGGATCCGACCCCCCCCCCCTCCCCTCCACCGAACTGTGCATGGTTTACTTTTTCCCTAAGCGGGGGACACAAATTCTCTGAATTAGCTTGTTCTGATTTAAAAGCCTAGAACTCCTTTTACATTTTATCTGGTAGCCAAATCATTTTTGGAAGATGGTGATATCATATAAATGTGCAATACGGTTTCGGAGTTTTCATTTTCAATCTATGGGTCTTAGGGAATAAATTGAAGGCTTAAAAGAATGCCAAAAACCTAACAAACAGTGATTTACAACGGAAATATATTTGATTTTAGGGTTGGAATTATTATCCTAGCCTTCCGTCTTTTACACTTTCTTCCTCGATCGAACTCCTTACATAATTCAATTGTAGCAATTTCATCTCTTTATATAATAAAAATAATAATATGTTTTTTCACCAATCAAGGGCCCTCAGGGGGCATGAAAAAATTGTTACAATATGATTACACTGATTACAATTGAATCGTATATGAATGTTTGCGCCCTTTTGATGCTTCTAGGTTTTGGAATTTTAACTTTTTTACCGTTGTTGTCAAATGACGTTTTTCACAGAAACCCGATTCCCATTTTTTGTCCCCCGCTTGAAAAGTGCGGGATATTAATTTGGGTCTGTCCGTCCGTCCGTCTTTCTGTCTGTCTGTAACGCTTTCGTTTCCACACGATATCTCGAGAACCCTTTGAGCTTTCGCAATGAAATTTTGCATAGCATCTCCCTATGGACTAAAGAACCCTATTGATTTTGAGGTCAAAAGGTCAAAGTTCAAGGTCGTAAATTTATACATATTGTCTGTATGAAACACTATCATTTCCGGGTGATATTTCAAGAAGATTTTGAGCTTTTACAATGTAATTTTATACCAAAACTCCCTAGGACCTCTCTCACCCCTCTCAAAGTGTCCCGCCCCGTTTGTTTTATTAGTATTTATTGTATTACATGTCGCTATTTTTAGCACAGGGGCATGAGCATAGATATTACGTATAAAACAGGTTATAGGTGGACTTTATATTTTTATTACATCTATTAGAACTGTTTAATATAGGTTGAATTAGATATCATGCATTCTGTAAAATTTTGACTAAATGATAGTATTCATGTAAAATGAAAAATTTATGAGGTCTGGCTTGTACAAACTCATAAAATCATCATTACAGTGTGATAAATATTCCCTATAAAAAGAATCAGTAAACAATTGTTCATATTTTTCTATACACATAATAAAGAATAAGCAATCAAACCTTTATATCCATATTGGCATATTTTATTTGCTTCAGTATACATGTATCGGTTTTCATTTAATAATTCTACAAATTCAGTCAAGGGGATCAGACACCCCCCCCCCCCCCCCCCCAGAACTGTGCATGGTTTACTTTTTCCCTAAGCGGGGGACATAAAATCTCTGAATTAGCTTGTTAAAGCCAGGATTATTTTAATTCATCAAATTATTACAAAAATAATTTTTTTTGCTTGGTTGGACAAAAAATTCACCCAAGTTGCAAGCAGATAGGGGAACAAGGCGGGCAGAATGACTATAGCTTCCGATATTAAGAAATCGTGTTTAATATATGAATTGAGTTTTTCAATTAACTTCTAATTACTGAAATTTTTTGAAATAATGAGAGAAAAACTTTTCCGAGATAAAAAAAAATTTTCGTAAAAAAAAAAATTCTTCCATAAAATTAATAGATGATATTCGTGGGATTCGAACCCCTAGCAATAAAAATCCAACGTATCAATAGCATACTGCTTTGAGACTAACGCGTTAACCACTATGCTACATCACTCATGGTGATATTGGGCATCATGTTTGTGATATGACCCGCATATGAATGGACTTGAAATAACGTGTATTTCTCGGAAAGATGCGAATGTTGTGTCATAAAAGTGTACTTTTAAGGTATAGTTGGTCTTCGCTCCATGGTTTTGTAAACCAAAAAAAAGTGTATTTTATTGCAAATTTTTAGGATCATCTTTCCAAAAAATGGAGCGAAGATCCACTCATATTGAAAAATGTTGTTAAAGTACGAGAAAATGGTCGTTTTTGTTCTTTTAAGTGTAAGCTTTTTCATAGGCAAATATTTTCAGTTTTTGTGAGATTGTTGTAGAGATTTTACATGAAAAATACTCTAAATTTAGATGAAATATCAAAAAAAAAAATTGGACTTAATTGAGATTAAAATTTTCACTTCCTATCTGTCGCACTATAAGCACTTCACCCGCATTATCCCCCATCTTCTTTGTTTCCGATATTGCACTGGCACCGGCCGCCTACCAGATGATCCATGATTTCAAAAGAATATGTTTCTGAGCATACAGAGGATACATGTACAACACTTAGCATGGTCCTTTTGCTCGTAAAGAAAAGCTTTATTATAAGATTTTTCCTTCACATGTATGTTTCTATGAAAAACTTCAATTCTTAATGTCCCCAAAGGCTATCCGCAAATGAAGATTTGACTATTTTTTCGAAACTTATTCAGAGAGCTTTCTCATTAGTTTTGTAATTTCTGCATGCATGGTCCTTCAAAAAATTTTCAAAATATTCATAAACTACATACTTTCCATTTCTATAGCTTATTACATAACATTGTTGTTATATCTTTAGCCTTTCGCCGGCTTATGCCAATATTGGTATGTATTGGATATATGCCTCATACAGTTCTGAATAAAATATATCAGACAGTTTGAGGCCCGTTAGGGCCGAAAAATGTCTGATATTTATATAATAGTGTTGCATTATGCATGTACTATGCCTAAATAGTAGGCAGGGTTTGACACATGGTGCACGAGCCGGAGGCGAGTGCACTATGTGTCAAACCCTGCCTACTATTTAGGCATAGTACATGCTTAATGCAATACTATTGTTATTATTATGCTGACTGTTGTAATTATTTATGCGGCAATCCATTTGACTTTTCCTTAAAACATCGGTGCTTACACAGCGCACCTGCAAGAACTGATTCAAAATCTTCATGCTAAAATTGGTTGCATGCTTAGTTATTTTGATTACTAGTATTTTCTCTAAATAACTCGGGATTTTCTGTCCCAAAGCAACTCATCTTTATTTTCCGTTGTGTTAGTAAGACTGATTTGTTTGCAGACGTCGATTCTCATTGATATTTTTCTTTTACATCCTTCAATCATGCGCTATATAAAAAAGAGTTTTAATGACCCCATGATATCAGTTCATCTAACAATCTGTATGTAATTAGTTTGAAACTTTGTTGTACACATTTATCTAAGATTCCTTAGAATAATGTAACTGTTTTCAAATAATATTTGTCTATTTTCTCCTTCTTGTGTCAATTGTATAAATTAAGTTTATATATGTAATAAAATCCTCCCAATCAGGGATCGTCTCTGTGGCGTAATTGATAAGGCAACTGCATGGTCGTGAGTTCAATTCCCGGCGTGTGCATGGAAGAATTTTATTCAGTAAATAAAGCCGTGCACTATTTCGGCATAGTATACTTACGCTATATAAATCCTTTGACCACTATGTGAGAATAGTAGGGTATGGGTTTTATAGAGACAAACTGACAGGAAGCATAATAATTTTTAATACAGAATTGTATGAGGCATACCCGTAAATCTGGAAATTTTTGCTGTAGATAAATTTTTAGCAAATTTGCGAGTTCATTGCATTCGCAAAAATATTTTTCTTAAAAATAAATCACCAGTAAGAAATGTAAACAAAGCAGTGGTAATTCGCAAAATTTTGAAACGTAAAAATTAATCAACATCATTTTGACCAGAATTCGCAAAATAAAATCGACGTAAAAATTTCCAGATTTACGGTATATCGTACTTAAAACATTGCTTTTGAGTTACCTGAGACAGTCCGATATTAGAACAAAAGACAAAGGTGTTAATGTTCACTAAAGCAATTCTTTCAAGAATGCAGGCTTAACTGCAAAGTACTCAGTATTTAGGGATTTGGCTACACTCAAGAAGGTATTTGAAGGAATTTGAAAAGGAGAATGGGGATTTTTTTTTTCTAAATTAAAACATGCACGGAGATTCAATCAGTGCAACGAATTATCATACAGACTTGTCCCATATCTATTGTTTGACCTTTGTTTTTATTCTTAATGTGATTGCGGAATGTTCCGTCTGACCATCTACCTGATCAATAAGTAGGGTTGAAGGCGAATATGACACCTTATAAAACAAATTTCCAAGGATTCGTGTTTTATGCACTCTCCTGAGATTAATATTGTTAATAGGTTTCTGAGATTCATCAGTATCCGTTATCCTCACCTTTTTCGTTAATTACAGTCGTAGTCTTGGGACTTGGAAAAGTTAAGAGATCATGTATTGGGTGTCACTAGGTCAGAAACGTTTGATCTTTACGCTAAATGACCCATGACCAAATGATCTCTATCTTTTATCAAACGTAAAAGAAAAACGCATCAGAAATGCCGGACAAAGGGATCCCTAAAAATTTTACTTTAAACTGTACACCAAACAAACCTATAGATATCTTGAAAGATATCGATTATATTTAGATCCATCGTATTTAATTTTATAATAAATCCTCGACTGATTTATGAATTTTAAAAAATGCAAAAAAAAAAAAAAAAAAAAAAATCGTTATAAATGAATTTTACAATGGATAATCATTTTTAATTTTACTTCCAAATACGAAAAATTTTCAATACTTTTTTCCCTTTCTGGATTTTTGTTGTAAACTCAAATAATTTATTTTTTTTTTAAAAATGCCTTTAACTCACCTGTGGACACCACTCCTTGTAACAGACACAGTACCATAAGAATAAAATATTCCACATCCATGTTCCTGGCTATCACATCTGTTTATTGTGCTGCCTGCTTACTTTGAAATGCCCCAATTCCTGTCAATTCAGAGTCAACCAACCAAGGTTGATTGCCAAGGTCTTCTTTTCATATTTCTATATAAATTTCTCAATATATATAATATATTTTTGAATTTTTGTGTCACTATTACTCCCAGCTTTCAAATTTTGGAACTCACCAACTATATATAGCGAATGACGGCTTTGACATTTGAATTGACTCTATTGAGCAAATCGATTGAATACATGTACACGATTAATCAGAACTCAGAAGTCATTCGATTTTTTCTCCATGACTGAAAAACAACAGCGGAAAATAAGGTAAAATACGGATGCATTTATTTGATTTAAAACACTGTATTTCTGACGATCTCAAAAGAACATGTATCTGTTGGAAGTGAAGACGGTCTTCTTTCTCGGAACCTCTCTACTATCCAATCAGTCTGTACGTAGTACACTTTGGTTGTCTTTTTAAGGTTAAGAACATGGTAAATCTCTATAAAAAGGCTACTCTCACTTGTTTTGGATGAATTATTTACTCGTATGGATTACTCATAAGTCGGACTAAGCAACATCTCAAATGGCTTCTGTGTTCTGCCCAAAAAGCAACTATGTTGCTGACATTAGATAGTGATATCTACATTTAGGTCTTAATCTTTTTATACAGAAAGTTCAGGAATAGTGTTCTCTTTCTCATCCTCCGTCTTCTTTACTTGCTAACAGGAATTTGAAGTACCCTATATATATTGGATTCCGAAACTTCATAAAAATCCTTACAAACAATGATACATTGCGGGTTCCAGTAAATGTTCAACCAAGCCTCTTCCTTTACTCCTCACTAAGATATTGACAGGAGTGAAGGAACAACTTCAGGAGTACTGTGCAACAATATATTCAAGAAGTGGTGTGAATCAGATGTGGATACTCAAAAATTCCTAAGAACTTTTGGACAATTTTAAATCACAAGATTTTACCAAAATCAACAGCTTAAACTTACGACTTTTCAACTTTATATACAACCTCTCCAAAAATCACATAGATATTGTCAATCAGAAACCCAAGCATCTTCTTGATGTCAACTTCAGAGTACTTGTGTGTGTAATCAGAATGTGTTTTAACAAAATAATTTTGCAAATGACCAATGACCAGGTTAGTTAATTAACGTGTTCCATTTTTATCAAAAAAGCAGCTGTCAATGATATCAAAAAGCCTGGACTTTAATTTATCGTGGGGGATGGTTGTGTATAAAGTTGAAAAGTCGTAAGTTTTTAAGCTGTTGATTTTGGTAAAATCTTGTGATTTCAAATTGTCCAAAAGTTCTTAGGAATTTTTGAGTATCCACATCTGATTCACACCACTCTTGAATATATTGTTGCACAGTACTTCTGAAGTTTTTCCTTCACTCCTGTCAATATCTTAGTGAGGAGTAAAGAAAGAGGATTGGTTGAACATTTACTGGAACCCGCAATGTATCATTGTTTGTAAGGATTTTTATTTTGGCTTTGTGGAATATTGAAAATATTTAAAACTGACATTTGATTTTGAAGAATTTCTTCCTTAGAAAGGGAAGTATAAGTAGGATTACCACTTGTTGAATTAAATCTAAATTCTTCATAAATACAATTAATATAATGAGCCTTACAAACGAAGACAATGTTGTTACCTGCTTTGTCGGCAGGGACCAGTACATACTGATCATGTAATCTATCTAATTAAACTATTGGAATTCCCATGGGTACCAACTGCGCTCCGTTATTAGTGGACCTATTTTTATAATCATATGAAGCAGAATTTGTGCAAAATCTTATGCGTGAAAAGAAGTAAATACTTGCTGTGGCCTTCAACTCGACATTTAGATATATCGACGACGTATTGTCAATTAACAATGGTCATTTCCATTCCTACGTCGATACGATATATCCTGGTGAGCTTGAGATAAATGATACCACAACCACAGAGTATGACAAATCTGTTAATGTTTAACATTAATGACAATCTAACAACCAAGCTATATGATAAATGTAATGACTTGAACCTTTCTATCGTCAACTTCCCTTAATTATGCAGCAATATACCTTCGTCACCTGCATACAGAGTGTAAATATCTCAGTTGATTCGATACGCAAGAGCTTGTTCTACGTATGAACAATTCCTAAAACGAGGTAAACGTCTCGTTTAAAGTCATCATTTCGTAAGTTCTATGGTCCATACTATGACCTTGTCAGCAAATACAATTTATCATTGAGTTAAATGCTGACTGACGTTTTTCATACTAATTGTTAGTCCATTATTTATACACTGAATTGACGACGGATTTTTCCGTTATTTCCTAGTCATGACAAGGAGCACACGGCGGGTGTGACCGGTCAGCAGGGGATGCTTACTCCTCCATGGCACCTGATCCCACCTCTGATGTTTCGGAGGTCCGTGTTTGCTCTGCTCTTATTTTGTATTGTTTTATGGACTTTGAGATTGAATATTCGTTATCTCCATATACTTTTGCTTCACTGAACCTCTCACATAATTTATTTGGAACCTGCTCATCTTTTTGAATATGACTGTTTGTCTTATGTTGATGTGCCGTAAAGGTTTCGGGATTTTTATCTCCCCCCTTAAGGTCAAATGACGCTTTCACGGAAATCAGGTTCCAAGAACTCCTCATATATTTCAAAGTTTACAATTAAATGCCGATATTCCAATATGTTTCCTTTACCAACAATTTTCAATTTATATTACATGCTTATATTCCGATGGCCCTGCTGCTTGAATAGGAAAGATCCAAAAGATTTTCCTCTTTAATACATATACATTGTATATACCAATAATAATCAAAGTACTGAAAGTACTGCTACGAGTTGATGGTATTGTTTGTACGTTGTTTAACATCCCTCTCGAGAATTTTTAGTCATATGACTAGGCATCACTACTTGCCAATGTAGAGCTGCAAATTTTGCCCTATGCTTGGCACTTTACGGCCATTGATCAGTGATGGATCTTTTTGTGTCAGGACATACTTCGACACAGGACCTCGATTTATACGTTCTCATCTGAAGGACCGGTCGCCACGTCCCATAGTGGGATTCGAACGCATAATGTAAGGATCAACTACTTACTGTTAAAATGAGTTGAGGTCACTGATACATATTTGGGTTATATGTGTCATGTGCTCTGATGAAAAAAATAAATAAAGCAGCTTTTCACACAAATATTTCAAACTAAGAGGACCAACCTTCAACAATATTAAAATAGGGAATTATAACTTACAAAGAGCGCAAATGAATAAAATCATTAATATGCACTATAATATGCACATCAATTATTTTCACTATTTTCATAAATTGACAAATAATTTTCAGTGCACATCAATATGTTTTATTTCTCGTGATTGAGCCACTCTTAAATTTCAAATCCTCTATTTTCATTGATATGCATATTACAAAATTCAAAATTTTGATTTGTTTAACATGGTTATTGAAATTCGGCTCCTCTTCTTTCAAAATTTGCATGTATATTTGATATTTTCTTGATTTAGCCACTCGTGAAATTCAACTCCTTGTCTTGTATGGTCTTTGATATGCAAAATAAATACTCCAATTCTCCCGATTTAGCTGCTCTTAAAATTCAACGCTTTTTGACTTTTAGTTGAAATGAACATTTCAATTTAATGTTTTTTTTCGTTTGGTTTAGACACTCTTGATATATATCTACCTGACTTCAGTTCATTGATTTGCACATGTAATATTTCATTTCTTTCAATTTAGCTCTTTTGTAATTCAACTACATGACTTTCATTGATAAATTCATGAAGGATTAATATTTAAATTCGTTTTGGCTTTTGACTGAAGACTAAAACTTTATCACAATGGCTTGGTATATTAATCATTTACATAATCGATTTACTATGAATATATTTGATTTTTCAGTCTCTTGATTAACATTTATAAACAAACATTTCTCATATTTTATTTATGAATAACACTTGATTTAATCTTTCTGTATTTTTATTTTTTTTGGTTATTATTTTTTTTTACTGTCTTCTGTACTTTAAATTCACGGTATCACATTGCCAGCATCTGATAGTAAGACACAGCTGGATACAGAGTAGTGCAGACAATAAGATAAGAATCACAGGCATGTTAAGTGACCTTTACTGTATTTAAAACTTGCTGTGATACAGATCTAAATTGTGGAAGAC
Organism: Saccostrea cuccullata; assembly: GCF_032062105.1. NCBI lineage: Eukaryota > Metazoa > Mollusca > Bivalvia > Ostreida > Ostreidae > Saccostrea > Saccostrea cuccullata. The sequence goes on from NW_026936500.1 coordinate 19,233, forward strand.
AGTGGTTCTTTTATTGTTTGCACAAGAAGTAATAGCATTTACATAAAAATATTTTATCAACTGGTACAGCTCATTTCTTCCCTTTCAGATTAATATTTGATTTACTTTGAAGTGTTTCTCGCTTTGTTTACAAACATAAGTAGTGTTCTATATTTAACACTTTATCACTAGTTATCGCGGGAAAATTGCACTGGTCATTAGCATACTGGATCAGCGCAAGGATAAGTTTATTTATATACCACTAACACGTCAGTCTTGTAAAAATACCCTGGTTTGTACAATATTTAATTGTGTAAATTTCCTTTCAAAATCTATTTTCAAATTACTTAAAATAAGTTGAAATAGTTGAAAATACTAGTATTTATTGACTTAAAAATCAAAACTTTGTTTGCACAACATGTCACAATTTTTGACTGCATGCCCCTTGCACTATTTTCTCTCGCGGATTGACACAAATTCCAAAAAAATAAAATAATAAGTATTTAAGTTTATAAACACTTCAAATCATATCAGGAAACATATTCTTATTCTATAGATCATGAATATTGTAAATAAGCCAATTTATTCAAGAATCTGTATGCAAAATACTCAAACGAAAATGTGATTAGTTTCGATACATGGGGAATCCCTTACCAGTAACATAACTTGAGTTGATAATAATAATACGCAGTACAGTTAAGGTGCGCAATGGAAATGCCGACTAAATTTTGTATTTAAAAATGTATTCGCAATCGGGATGGCGATTATTTTTGGTACATTATTTATATCGGATAATTTTAATTATGATTAATAACTACATATTGAGGACGATTATATTTTATATTTATACTAGTCACGTGATGCGGCAGTCACGCGATTTTAGCACATTGACTTGAAGTATTGATGTTACATATAAATATCACTAGTGCAAGGGCATAATCAAGTTAAATTTCCAAGTTACGTATATAAATAGTTTCAACACGCATTGTAGTTTCTAAAAAGTGCTGCGATCCTGTCTAAATTCTGCAATTTCATTGTTAAAATTATACTTGTATGACGGAATGCTATATTTTTTGCTGGTCAGTGGCATGAAATATACACATAATTAAATTGTTTTTAAGATTTCACAAGGATCGCAGCACTTTTCAGATACCTTAATAGTTCCATAGTTGAAATGTAAAAGTTTACTTTGATCCATAGAGTGTATGCCCTTGCACTAGATCGATTTATTAAGACCCCCCGCATTACCCTCCGGTGTACTTGCATACAAATATACGGCAGTGTCAATTAGATACGTAATGTACAGAAAATATATTAATAAAATAGTGAAGAAGGCATTAAATTCAAGTTATTGGCCCATAGAATATCTGTAAATAATATTTTATTTAATTAGAGAATACATATTTTGTTGAGAAAATATTACTTTATCTGTCTCTCACTGCATACAAACTACGTCACTTTGTAAGAAATGACGTCATATTGACAAATCAGTGACTTGTTAATTACTTGTTATGTGGGATTTAACTAACGACAAAACAACACACTGTAGTAAGTTTATATGTGGTTTGATGATTTCTTACTGTTTAAATTAGCAGATAAACTCATTTTGTGGTATTTTAAAGAAATTTTGTATGACGTATATTGTGAATGATGTCATAGTCAAGTTTTCCCGTACAAATTAGGCTCCGCCTCCTTTTTGAAACCTTAACTGTGCTGCGTAATAATAATAATAATAATGCTTTATTTAGAGAAGGTAACCCGATTAGTACCAGGTACTATTCTTCCCCGGGGCCTTCTAATTTCAAACAACATATTACATAAAATGATACAATCAAAGATAAAACATGTAGAGTTCGTTAGTGCATAATGTAATGTACATCTAAATGAGATATATATTCAAAATTAATAGAGAAGTCAATATTAATTGTTCAAGAGACATTGTCTTAAACAATAGTAATAGTCAATCATCTTGTACAAAGGACATATTCAAACATTTATTTACATACGTTGGCTAATTATAATTTTTTCTACATTTCGTCTAAAAATAGGTAAGGTTGGTGATAATTTTATATGTAATGGTAGGTTATTCCATAAATTTACACCTGAATATTGAATAGAATTTGTAAATAAAATTGTTCTATGTTTTGGTAAACGAAGATTATAATTTAATTCTGAACGTAAGGAATAGGAATCATTGCTATGAAAAACAAAAAGGTCCTGGAGATATTCGGGGCTCATACCATAAAAAGTTTTGTACAATAAAATACACTTATGTAGTGTGACTAATTCAAATACATTTAGCCATCCCAGTTTTTCAAACAATGGTTTTGATTGTTCGTCGGGTGCTGCATCAAGAATAATTCTAGCAGCCCGTTTCTGAAGTTTATGAATTCTTTCAATGCTAGTTTTAGATGCATTGCCCCATATTGTAAGACAATAGTTTATTGAAGGCAAAATATATGCATTATAAAAAAGTTTTCTGGTATTTAATGGAAGAAATTTCTTAATTTTACGGAGTGTAAATAACTTGTATGTTAAGGATTTACAAACTGAATCTACATGATAATTATAATGAAGATTTTGATCTATATAGACACCTAAGAGTTTTTCAACATTGACATTTTCAAGCATTTCTCCAGAAATTTCTGTATTAAGTTCTGGAATATCTAATTTTGACCTTTTTTGTTGTGTACACATAAGCATAGATTTTGATTTGTTCGTGTTCAGAATCATTTGGTTCTGTAAACACCAGTTTTCAATTTCGCATAAATCATAATTCAAAAATGTTTCAATATTATGTACATTGTTATCAGATAAATGCAGAGTTGCATCATCTGCAAACATATCAATATTACAGTGATTGACACATAGGGGGAGGTCATTTATGTACAATAAAAATAGCAATGGACCTAAAATAGATCCCTGGGGCACCCCTGCTGTGATAGGTAAGATATCAGAAGAACATGCACCAATTTTAACACTTTGGGTTCTTTCATTTAAATAAGACTGAAACCATTTAATTGTAAGTGAATCAAAGTTATAGTACCTCAATTTCTCAATTAAGAGATCATGACTGACTAAATCAAATGCTTTACTGAAATCTAGAAATGCTATGCCAGTGAGATTCCCTTGATCCATTGCATGCAACCAGCTGTCAGTAAGTTTGGTTAGTGCCGTTTGGCAAGAATGGAATTCCCTAAAGCCACTCTGTGAGTTTGTAATGAGGTCAAAAGCTCTGGTGAATTCACGTACTTGATTAGCAACATGTTTTTCAAAAATTTTTGATAAAGTCGGTAAGATTGATATTGGTCTGTAATTACTTGGATCATTTTTATCGCCCTTTTTATATATAGGGGTGACTTTAGCTTGTTTCAGATGCAAAGGAAAGATGCCATTAGTAATGCTAGTATTAATTAGATGAGTTATAGGCTTAGAAATTATATCAGCAGAGAGTCTTAAGAGGCGGGGACCAATGAAATCTATACCTGCCGATTTATTAATGTCAAGTTTGCATAGCATTGAGAAGACCTCGTCTTGTCTTATAGGAAGTAAGCTAAATACATTTTCATCATTAAGTTTTGACTTTGTGAATTCTTTCAACTTTTCTGGTTTAAAGTTACGCTTTGGTAATTCATTTAATAAATTGCTAGAAATTTTTGTAAAGTGTTCATTAAAAACATTGACAATACCTTGTGTATCGTTAATTTCTGATCCGTTGTCCTTAATATGAGTAGGAAAAAAATATTTTGGCTTTGAGGATAAATGGTTCAGATAGCTCCAGAGTTCTTTAGGATTAGAGCTCTCCTCAATAGCTGATTTATAATAAGTACATTTAGCATTATTAATCAAAAGCGTAACTTTATTCCTCCAATGTCGAAAATTTTCAAAGTCTTTGTGTTGATGATAGTAATCTCGTAATTGTCTAGCATCATTAATTTCTTGTGTTAACCATTTTGGACGAGACTCAGTTTTCACACGTTTAGTCTTTACTTTAGCGTGACTATTTAGAATAGTATTAAACATATTGTAAAAGTTCGCTAAGATATCGTTAGGATTGTCCAAATTCGTAAGGGCATCAAAGTTGACACTTTTTAAATCGGAAAGAAATTTTTCTTCATTAAAATTCTTAAAGTCGCGGTATTGAATTTCAGTGTGTTTTCCCTTACGCTGCATGCTGTTAGATCTGCGTGTTGCACAAACAGGGTAATGGTCAGACATAGCTATGGGTGGTACTTGGATTTCACAGATGAGGTCAGGTTGGGTAGTGTAGAAATGATCAATAAGGGTAGATGAGGCCATCAACTCGTAAAAATCAGAATCTCTTATTGAGCCTACCGTATCCGCTGACCAAAATTGGAATACTTTTTTCTGACACTTTTTCAGAAAGCTTTTTCATTATATCTGAATGGTCCATGGTTCTTGAGAAATTTTATCAAAACATTTAATGGCCACAACTTTTCATTTTTTTTAAATTATCTTTAAGGTCAAGATCTAGTAAATGATTTCAGTCTAACCTTTTGGTGCTAGATCCATTATGACGTCATTAACTTTTTCAACTTTCTTTTTCCCATACTTTACGGCTCTAATAGAATTATGTAAAAAATAAGGTATTTTCATGGAAATAAATTTGAAATCATATGAAAAATAATCCCGATACCTATATTGAATTTGATATAATTTTAAAGAAGAGGCCAAAATCATACAAATTACCATTTAGTGAATGACTGTAGGCAATTTTGATACATTTTTTTGTCTGATATTGAAAAAAAAACCCATATTCATGACTGGTTTTCTTAATTTTCTATTAAAAATAAGTTGAATATATCTTCTTATTTATCTAACATCTTATTTATCTAACAGGTATGCCTTGAAAAACCATATTTGACTAAGCAAATCTGATAAAGCATCATGAAAGAAATTTTTTTTCTCAGATTAGATAAATCTGTAGGCACCTTTAATTCACTAGATCTTGACTTTAAACTAAGTAAAACTGGAGATTCAAGAAATCTTTCTGGCAAAAAACCTGTCTGTACAAATTTGATTTAATTTATTACATTGAGATTTGACAGTGCCTGTATTCTCAAAAAAAAATTCATTCGTTTTTCAGAATAATTTTGTCTCAATTTTCATCTATTGTTAAGTGCAGACGTCCTATGTGTACTTACAGTGATTGTTCAATGAAAAATGTGTAATAAATTATTAATTCAGGTGGGGTTCTCAAAGTGACTCCATACAACACTGTACTGTACCCGGTAGTACAAAGTATCTTTAATATTTTAATACATTGAAATATTAAAAATTCCTGATTTGTTAACTTATAATTAGTCAAAAAAATACTCATTTAAGTATTAATGCAAGTGGGTCTATTTAAGCGATGCCCTGATGAAGTTTTAACCTACACTATAAAATATGTACCCATAAAAAAAATTATTTATGTTATAAGATTGAGAAAATGAAAATTCCTTCAATTTCAAAAGAAACATTTTATTCGTTCATCAAATTTTGGTTTCCCTCTGTTATTACCTGCAGTGATCTATTTCAAACTTGCAAAATTACTCAATCAAATCTTTAATAAATTTGTGAAGCTCTATACTATTGTCATTTTCTAATTATAATGGTTATGATGCAATGATTAAAATGTTTCACATTTAGTACGAGTCAGAAAATCCATAAAATGTATGGTGATTGATCAAACTGATAAAAAAAAATAAATAAATGACAGAATTTTTGAGAAATTTTTCACAATTATTCAATTTTCCAACTAATGCAAGAGAGGCAACGTTTTCTTAATGTATATTTTTATGCAATAAGGTGTCTATACTGTATTCTGCGTGTTTTTGCTAATCTTTCAACACTACACTTTGATCAATACTCCAAAATAATTTCAAATCAACTGATATTTATAAAGTTTCCCTGTAGACAAATACGCTTCTACGCGTCACCAGTCCTTTATTGTTAAGTATAGTTTTCACTAATTACAACTCAATAATCAGACATTCTTTTAAAACAGTTTTTTACCTGAGCTGTTCTTTTTTTCTTTCTTTCTTTGTGAAAAGGTTAAATAAGATGAAAGTAAAAATCGTTTATCAAATACTTACGTTAAAAATAATCAACTTTTATAATTAAATGAAAAGATGAAAAAAAGTGTGGGATGATGGGTTGTAAATTTACATGAAAACAGTATTTCCCAGAGGAAAACTGACAACTTAATGAAATAATACAAGTAAACAAACAATAAACGAAGTGCATTTTGTTACATTAGGTTACATTTAGGAAAACACCATTTGTAACGCAAAAAATATAGGCGGAGTAATAATGAATATAACTTGAAAATACGCCTTGACAGTTAAACTAAATACATAGCAAATCTTAACTTGAAATACACTCATTGCTTTTGTCTTAACTTTTATTCCAACTTAAATAAGTGCCACAATTACTAGTATCTTATTCAGTTTCATTCTACACAAATATCAGGGTTTTTTTCCTTTGAAATATACTTGATTTTATAATATGCTCTTTTCTTATTTCATATTTGTCCTTAGTAAATAGTTTTATAATCATTAAATGTGAAAAATAATATTTATTGCATTTATTGCAAATATAAAATAATTGCTAACCTGTTGATATTCCAATAAGTGACACAGCTGCTAAATAGATTAGTTTGCATGCTGTGCTTCTAAGTCCGTTAATTATTATTCTCCTTATATATGTAAACAGCGCCTTAAATCAGTAACTCTTACTAGACACAACTTATTATACCACCTGTTAAATATCAAAATTAATTTAATGCTTTGGTAAAGTTCAATGATATATCGAGTCTTAATTTGAAAAAAAGTAATGTTTGCTAATTGATAAAACGTTGTCAATTTTACTTAATATTGGGTTGAAGTTCCGAACACGATAATTTTTCCTCGTGTAGAAGATTTCGATTAAATTCTACTGGAAAGCCTGGTCTCGGAAAACAACATTGATTTTGTCGAAAGAGGGCGCCATATTTCAGCTCCTGAGTATTTTGATTGTAGAAGAATGATATGGGGATAACGATTGTATATTGTTGAACGTCTCTCGATAGAATTTTTCACTCATATGGAGACGTCACCGTATGCCGGTGAAGGGCTTCAAATTTTGACCTTTACTCGGCACTCAGGGCCATTGAGCAGTGAGGGATCTTTATCGTGCCAACGCCAGCCGCTGACATATCGGTTTTTAAGGTCTCATGAAGGACCCTGAGAGATAATGAATTTGTTTGATAAAATTTTGATTTTATTACTATTGTATGGAGATAACGAATAGTATTCAAAATCAAAATCATTAAACAATACAAAATACGAGCAGATTAAAACGGACCTGGAAAATCAGAGGTGGGATCTAGGTGAAAACAACATTGACTGACCGGTCACACCCGCCGTGTGCTCATTGTCATGATCGTGAAATAACGGGAAAATCCGGTAGAAATAGAGGTATTTGCTGATGAATCACAGACATTTCTGGGTTCCATTTTTGTAATTTTTTTTATAATTTTAATTTGAAAGAACGAGTACTTCCTCGATAAACTGGTTTCCTGCCTTGTGACGATAATGGATGAGTTTACCATGTTAAATCCCCATAGACTTTGAATTTGCCGCCTTGTATATACACTGGTTGACCTCGAGGGTTCAATAAATGCAGGAAGATTGCGTAAAATTATCTAACGATTTGACTTGGACTGAAAGCCAAGCTATTTATATATTTTGAGGTATTATTGTCAGCTAAAAACGATACTGATTTAAAATTTCCTTCCCGAAACTGATGTTGAGTTCCTGCTGAGCGATTGTCCATTTTGTCTATCATCCTTGGAGATAGTTTGGGTCCTGCTGAGCGGTCGTCCATTTTGTTTATCATCCATGGAGATGGATTGACTCCTTTGTGATTCCTGTTTCTGTATTAAAAGTTTAAAACAAGATGAGAGTTACCAATTTTAAAAATCGGGAAAGTGGCGATGTAAGACAAACAATTAGCGATTGAACTAACCTGTCTGTATATCACAATGAATGTGTAAATGAATGGATTCAATGCTGAATTAAGGGGCAGTACCAGAACAACGACCCAGGCATAAACATCGAACGTTATCTCCATCCCGCCGTATGCCATGATTCCTGAAAACAAAAATGAAGTTTAATTCAATGGACACTCATTGCTTATTTTAGTGTTTTTTATCTTTTCATATGCAATTCATTGTAAAGATTTGGACTATGTACTGACATTTTTTCACGCAAAATTAAAAACTTCTGTTAATATGACTTTAAGCATTTGCATGGTGGTGGTATTTTCTAAAGGGTTACTATTTTCCAAAAGTGAAAGTATAAACCTTTTTATTTAAAAATTTCTCACCAATCAATATTATAGGGATCCAGCAGCACATGTCCGACAAAACGACATAAGAAAGAGATTTTAACACAGCAATTTCTCTCTTCCTGTTGTCTTGTTGTAAGGCACTTCCAATGACCTTCACCTCGACAAATATCAAAATCTGTCCAACCACTATAGCAATGAATATCATTAAGTTAAATCCTATAAAAACAAAGGTTGCATATTCCCATCCAGCTACTCGCTCAGCTGTTAACGGGAGAGAGATACAAACTGTAGATCTGCTATAGAAGTCTGGGTAAACTGAGATAGGAAACGCTGCTAAAAAGATGGTCATAAGCCATACTATTACTGAAATCACAGATTTATGTTTCTTCTTTTTTAGGAAATCGGTTGAAAATGGATATTTTAAGGCTAGAAATCGTTCCAAAGTTATTAAAAATACAAAAAGCACTGATGCTTCACACGAAACTGTTGCAAGTAAGCCAGCCACAGTACAGGTTGTGCTAGACCTCCACTGACTGTCGTTAAAACCATACTCATTACGGTATTTCATGTCTGCCACAGCAATAATGAACAAGTAAACTCCCATTAATAAATCGGAAAAGCTTAGGTTTAAAATTAAAATTCCGTGTGCATTATTCCTTCCTTTGCTGGTATTTCTCATGCGGTAATATATAACATAAAGGTTCCCGATGAAGGAGAAAAGAGCCACGTACCATATCATCTGGGCCAAAAACCCAACACTGATCAACTGCTCGCAGGTCGAGATGCGGTCTCGCGGAGAAATACATTTTGATGCTGCAACAGACAATGGTTTGGCACAACAAATAATATAAGAATCTGTCCATATCCATTCAAGGTTACAAAGACCCTGAAACATAGCTCGGGACACTTGTAAATTGTTTTTGTTAATATATAGATATTTAACTTCTTCTAGTCTTCTAAAGGCGTTACTCTCCAATGCTGTCATGTCATTGTTTGATAAATCCAATATCTGAAGTTTAACCAAAGCGACGAATCTTGCAGGAGAAAGTGTTCTTAACTGGTTTCCTGTGAGGTTTAATTTGGTGAGTGATACCATGTTCTCAAAAGCCATTTTGTTAATTGTGTGGATTTTATTGAAAGCAAGATTAAGTTTTTGTAAAGATGCCAGTGTAGAAAATGAAAAATCATTTAAAATTTGTATCTGGTTGTTTTGTAAATTAAGATATCCCAGTCTCCTCAAACCTGAAAACATGTTATCTGTGATGTTACTAATAGAATTAAAACTCAGGTCTACTTCAACCAGCATTTCCATTGATCTTGAAAAATAGTCATCAGTATTTGTGATGGCGTTGTTACTCAATAATAAATTTGATAAGGAACTTAGCCAGTGCAGTGCTTTTGGAAAAATTGTTTTTATTTTATTGTTTCTCAAATCTAGCAACTCGAGGCTAGAATTGAACTGACTATAGATTTCTTTCGAATGAATCATCACTATTTCGCTATTTCTAAGAATCAAATGCCGTAACTCTGGAAGGACTCCAAGGAAGTCCATTTGTAGATCTGTGATTTGATTATGTGAAACATTAAGGTATAATATGTGTGAAAGTTCCTCAAAGGTACCCTGTTGCAAATTTCGTATTCTATTAAACGAGATATCTAAAGTTTGAAGGCTGTGAGATTGTAGTTGCTTTCCTAGATGCTGAAGTGACGAATCTTCAATCGAACACCCAGATAAATTCAAATGTAAGAGGTAATTGAAATCTTTTAATTCCGTGGTGTTGAAATTGCTTGAACTAAGATCAAGTACTCTGACCTCTCTTGTCACATTTTCCGGATACTGACACTTGAAAACTACTCCTTTACAATCACACTGGTGGGGGCAAGGTAGGACACATCCCTTTTCCATTTGCACACATTGGGTATTGTTGTAATTGCACACATTTTCGTCTTCGTTGTTTGGACAATCATTTTTCTTGTTGCAAAACTGCTCAGCGTTAATACATCTTCCGTCGTCGCATTGATACTGTGTTTTGTAACAAGGACCCTTATCTAGAAGATTTATCAGTTTTAAAGTCAAAAAGATAATAATCACTCAATAACAAAATATTTTTTGTAACAAAAGGACTTATTATCTAAACTTTTTGTCTTAAAAATTAAATAAATGTATTTACCTTTACAAATTCCGTTTTCGTAACTGATTTTTCCAAGTCGTATAATACCAGTTAAATTAGCTTGGAATGTTGCAACAATTATTACCTAAAATCGAAACGTTGATATAGAGAAACTAAATGTCTAAATATATTTTAACGCTCATCTGGTCAATTTTTTTAAAAATATATGAACAAGCTATGTGTTTCAACATGAAACATTGACGTTGATATCATTTGAAAGAACTTAATTAATGACCTTCCATCGTTCAAATAAAAGCGAAGATTAAAGTTTGAAGCAACAAACAGACAGTCTCTACAGTTTAAAAAGACAGGACAAAAACAATATACGCCTATTAACGTCCGGGACACCGGTCATTGAGCCTTAATGTCGCTTCGTGAAAGAACTTAAAAAGTCATAAGACATAACAAATGTGATTGTCTCTATTGATTCGTTCAAAATAGAAGGTATGGAGATAAAGAACCTTTGAAGCAAACCAATACTAAAAGAAAGATAAACATATGAGTGAAAAAAACAATATACAATCAATCAATCAATCGATCCGGGCGCATAAAAAATGAAAAAATGAAATCTCTTCTCGTTGCCTTGGTATTCAAAAATTAATTCTTATGGAATATTTATTTTTAAAGGCAGAGACTTTTGGCAACGCCTACTAATAACATAGTATGTGTACCCCTGTCAATCAAATGCATTTAGGATCTTCATTGGATGCTAAAACTTGATTGACATTTACTTCCTAGGCCTTTTGATTAACCTGTTCACCTTGTTCGGTACTCATGGGAACATTTAAATAAAATATCATATGTTGTACATTTGATCCATATAAAAAAAGGTTCAAAAGAAATCAAAGATGTAAATTCGAAAAGCTGATAGGCGACAAGAGATAAACGAGGGAAAAATACCATGAGCCATTAGTTTAAAAGCTAATTCATACATAACTTTCAAGTCCATAAAAAAGAGATTTTGTCAATTTCCTTACCATATAAGGTATGTCAATAGGCGTTTGAAAGCTTGTAGTGGCAAAAAGGTTTGAATTTACATTCTGTCGCTGAAAAATAATCCTATCCAAGGTACGTGCTGTGCCTTGTGTTATGTAAACATCTAAATTGAAATTTTTCCCAGAAAACGTCATTGTTATACACCCAAACTCGGACGATGAAGGCTGTGGTTTGCTGAATAAAACGGCCCTCTCCTCCGTATTTCCACTCAATCTTTCTTTCTTTTCAGCAGAGGCAAACATTTCTCCTGTAATAAGCAAAAATATACTGAATATATATATTTACAGTCCATTTAAACATGAAAGTTGACCAATGAATATAACAGTCATCACGGTATCATAAAACAGTACAAAATAAGAGCAGACACACGGACATCCGAAAATAAGAGGTGGGATCAGGTGACATATATATTTGACCGGTCACAACCGCTGTGTTCTCTTTGTCATGAACAGGAAATAACGGAAAATCCGTCGTAATTCAGTGTATAAATAATGGACTAACAATTAGTATGAATAAATGTCAGTCGGCATTTGACTCAATAATAAAATGTATTTGCTGACAAGTTCATTGTATCGACCATAGAACTTATGAAATGATGACTTTAAACGAGACGGCTGATATTCTTGTTTCATCAACTTGCTTGTCAATAATTTACCCCGTTTTAGGAATTGTTCATACGTAGAGCAAGCTCTTGCGTATCTAATCAACTGAGATATATATACACATATCCAAAATTCTTCAGCAATATTTCACATTTAGGCTATTCAAGCCGTGGAAAATAATAAGCTGTTTTAGATGATGTTATAACAAGACTCAGGAATATTTTACCAGTGTTTTCAGCTATTTGACGGTTCCATTTAGCTCCGCTTTTCATTTGTTGCCAATCACACAAATCTTGTTCAAAGTCACAAATCAAATTCCCTATATCTGCAAAATATCAAAAACATTAATCCTAGACCTAGTCTTTACTGTTTTATTCATTAGGAATTAAGTTTTATAATATATAAAAAGGACAAAAGAACTAGAATGTAAAAGCAAATTCTCAATCGGGGTATCTTTTAGTTTATTGAAGCAGTCCTTTACTGCTTTATACAACGTTAGGTGATAATTCTAAATTAGAATTTACTTGTATAGATATATAAGAAAATCAAATTTTGTAACGATTCTCACCACATTTTGGTACATTACATTCCTCCCATTTAAACTCGGAGTCGACAAAACAACCCGGCTCTCTTTTGCTTGACAATTCGAACCTACAAGTTCTTCCCAATTCTGCCATGCATTGGTGAAGGTACTTTGTCTCTGTACGAAATCCTTTGTACTCATTTCCATGGTAACACTCTAAAGCTGTAAAAAATGGAAGATTAATTTTTTTTTCTCCACAATTTATCTGAACAAAAGAAACTCCAAAATGTGCTCACCACAATTTTCTTCGTCACTGTTGTCAGGACAATCTGGTACCATATCACAAAATCCCTCCCTAATACATAATCTGTCATCCAGGCAGGAAAAGCAATCTTCACAAACAAGAATATAAAAGAAAATCATCAATTTGTAAATTATTCATTTAAAAATATTTCAAGATTGAATTTGTTCTAAGTATAGTATACCTGTACATGGCTCGTTTTCAATCTTCATAAATTTAATAGCTGCTACTGTTGATGATCCAGCTTGTGAAGATGCAGCGATGTGTGGCGAAATAAATACCTTCAGAAGCAAAACAATTATGTAAAGACATCTGTTTTTTTTTTTAAACACTCTAGAAGATAAAGGATATGGAGATAACGAACAGTATTCCTTATCAAAGTCAATAAAACAATACAAAATAGGAGCAGAGCAAACACGGGCCTCCAAAACATCAGAGGGGGGATCAGGTGCCATGGAGGAAAAAGAAAATAAAGAGATTGTGTCAGACCTTGTAGTTATCTGGTTGAGGATGTATGTTGACTTTAACACTTCTAAACTCAGAGCTTTCTTTAAGTTTTGTCAGATTTTGTGTGGACGTCGTGAGGAGTAGCTCTATACCCTCACTGCGATAGGTCAGCAGCAAACAGGGGGCCGTTGTCACAGAGCGCAAGAGATTCGTTGTCAAGGTAGAAATAAATAACTGCGAATTAGACGCATTTTCTGGAGGACGGTTCCAACGTAAAGATCGTTCTGCAAAAGAAGTGCATTATTAGTGATATACATGTATTTTCAATGCTCCAAATTTTCATTTCTAAAATTATTTTTTTGACTTTAAAAAAAAAAACAAGTATGTACCTTTGAGTACTTCGTTTTAATGATTTAAACGAATTTTTTAAACTTTATTGAAATTACGAATTAACGAAACAAAAAAAAACTCACACTGCTGAAGATATGAATGCTTTGATAAGCTAGAAATAAGATCTTTTATCAGCCTGATGGAAATGTTAATTAATTGTAGGGAATAATAAGGTTTAACGTGTAGTTAGTCATAACAAATCTTCTAACGATACAAATCTTCAGCGATATATTCATGAATGTTTTGTAAGTTGTAACTGGCCAACAGTATAATTACTTTGTTCAGAATCACTCTGATTCTACACACAAATGCCTTGATGTCTTGAAGTTGATGTTGGATATCCTCAATAACTTTAATAAGGTCTTTGGAGACCAGACCTTCCATCAATCTTTTGGAAATCCGATGGGCACTAATTATGCTCTATATTGATCCGACTTGTTTTAATATTCTTTTTTTAAAAGCAGAAGCTTTCATAAAGTTACATTGTTAGCATTTTGAATAAACGTTTGAATCAAGTTTTTCTATGTTGCCCTCAACTATGATAGATTTTCAGATGTATAACGGAAGTGAATGTTCAATAAGCGCATAGAGAGGCAGTTGTCAAGGTAAATTAAATTTTAATGTCGAATCAGAATAATATTTCTAAAATTTACGTTTTATTCAAGCGTAAAAATAATGTTTGAAAAGAAGATAAGACAGTTATCTTTAAATACATGTATTTTCAATGCCCAAAGTTGTCATTTCTTAATTTCTTTTTCAGAATAATGATTTTAAAAAAAAGCAATATTCCCATGATTGTGAACTGTGTTATATTTTGTAAGAATTATTATATAAAATGATAATATTGCTTATTAATCAAATTTTATTAAATAACTTTTTTTTCACATGAGAAATCAAGTTTAAGAGGAAGACAGTATCGATGATATTTTTTTCTTCAATCACATGTATATGTGTTATTTCAAAATACAACATGATTTAATTTATAAATTATTTTTACATTATTCAAATTGCAAATTAAACAAAAACAGTACAACTCATATTGCTGACGATATGAACTTTTTTTAAATAAGTAAAACAAAAAATAAGATCACTTTTATTATATATTTTCTTTAATTCAGCCGGGTGGAACGGTAATTAATTGTAGAAAATAATGAGGTTTAACATTTAGTCACTAATAACGAATCTTCTAAAGATATACATATGAATGTTATATACGTTGGAACTGGCCAACAGTATAACAACTTTGTTCAAAATCACTCCAATTCTACACAAAAATGCCTTGATGTCTAGAAGTTGATATTGGATATCCTCAATAACATTTATAAAGTCTTTGGAGACCAGACCTTCCATCAAACTTTTGGAAATCCGATGGACACTAATTGTGCTCTATTATTGATCTGACTTGTTTTAATATTCTGTTTTAAGCAGAATTTATTTATAAACGTCTACATGAGAAGACAAGTAACAAATAAATTGTATGATAAGTAAAATTACATCAGCTTTTCTATCGCCAGTTTTTCTTATTTACATGTATGTAGTAATATTCTGTCATTACCTGCGTATGGTGTTCACATCTCCTAACTTATTCCAAACTTGTAGTCAAGAACCTGCTCTGAGTACAACTAATTTTCAAACTAAACAGGGTACTGAAAGATAAGTTAATGTTACAGGGATTTAAACTACCTCATTTAAAGACAATGGATGTATTTTGCCTGATGATATTCCTACCTAATGTTAAGCCTCCTTTTAATACTAAATTTGAGCACAGAATAATTGATAGATAGGGTTCACGGCGGATGTGACCGGTCGACAGTCGATGCTTAATCCTTCCGGTCATCTTCAGATATCAGGGGTTCCGGGCTTTTATATCCTGTTCTCAAATTTGTATTTTTTATAGTTATTTTTAAAGATCGATCGCGGTTTTGTTCATGTTTTTCGTTCTTAACATTTTACAATACATACCATTCTTGTTCAATAGCCAAGTCATCCCTGTATCATTCGGTTGTTCTAGACCACACATTCCTCCCGAGAAATCACACTGAAAGGACGCTACAAAATAAAAGTAAAGATGACTGATATACTGAGCTGATAATAATCGCATATTTGCTCTACGTGGAACAATAAAAAAAATCTCGATTTATTTTTTTATTACAAGGCTTAATTTATTTATCATATCTTTTTAGATTAAATAGTTTTGTTTCTAAATTGCAGCTTCGATTGCTGGAATACAACTCATATTTATATTAAATTGATTTTTTCCTATATAGAATAAAAAATTTGCCAATATTTATGGTCCATAGAAATTGATTTTGATATATGAATGGAATTCATATTTGAAGAATAACATGACTCCTGAATTTGTGACATATCGTAGTTAATGCAGCTCTGGGTTTGAATTATTTTATTGACTACAATATTACTACAAATTGATATGTTTGTTAAAAGCTGGTGTTTTTCTACAATTGAAATACAACCCCAACCCCCCAACCCCCCAACCCCCAACCCCACGGTATCATCATTTCATCATTTTATAAAAATCTTCAGTGAAGAAACTTTTGTCAGAGTTCGCATAAGTACATCGGGCTGACAACGCTTTACAGTATCCATACATGATCGTCTATTCCAACCCCTTTTATCTACACAATGTAGGAAGCAAAGTTTTCATACAATGCTTTCAACTGTAAGATAATTACCTTTTTACCTTGACTTATCTTACAATAATTTAATTTAAGTTGTGACTCGTTATTTGACGTATTTCTCCGCTTGACGTGGCTTTTAAAATCTGTCTATATGTTTGTGTGTTTTCCGGAGGAAAAACTTTAACCTGTCTACACTGAACTTTTAAATAATATGGTAGAAGACTTTTCCAACTTTTGTTATGGATATGAATACTTCACTGTTTATGCTCTTTCAAATAAACCAAGGTCATATGACAGTTATATCGTATAACAAAAATTGAAATAAGCTTCATTCCTTAATTGTTGTACTGACAGTTTAAACAGAAGGGTATATCACAGGTCTGCCAGCGTACGTTATCTTACATTTTTGTACTCACAGTTTAAACAGAAGGGAATATCACAGGTCTGCCAGCGTACGTTATCTTACATTATTGTACTCACAGTTTAAACAGAAGGGAATATCACAGGTCTGCCAGCGTACGTCAGGATTCACGGTGTAGCACCAGGGGGAAGGTCCACCGTCAGGTGTGGATCTCCAAATCATTTCAGATATGACTGTCCACAAGGTTATAGAACTCAACAAAACGCACCAGCACAAAAGAAATATTCATATAGTAAAAAGAAACATCCTGTACAAAACACATTCAAATGCATCACATCTTACAAAGCTCAAGTTGGTGTAAACCAGAATGACCCTGAGGCTGGAATGTACGTGAAAGCTATCATACAGGGGATTGAAGCGAATTTGCTTGTTGACACGGGAGCAACACTATCAGTACTGTCAAGTAAAGTTTATGAGGCTATACAAAACAAACCAGTTTTGTACAAAACCAATCAAATAGTCTCTTCCGCATGTGGGACCGACTTAACTGTGAAAGGAAAAACTAGCATCTGCATTAATCTGGGTGAGAGTTTTTATAGCCAAGATGTCATCGTAGCAGATTTTTCTCTTGATGGAGTCATTGGACTCGACTTTATGAAGAAATACAATTGTACAATAGACATAGTTAATGGGTATTTTAAGGTAAACGACAAAGTTTACAAAGTTGATTTCTTTGGCAAAATCGGTTGCTTTAGAATTAACTCGAAAGAGATGATTGTTGTTCCTGCAAGAAGTGAGATAGTGACTTATTGTAAGGTCTCAATGCCGTCAAAATCCTACGACATGAAAGAAGTTTTAGGTATGATAGAACCATCGGAGAAGTTCCTCAAATCAGGAAAAGCATTAATAGCAAGATCAGTCGGATATGTAAAAGATGGAGAAATACCAGTCCAAATGATGAATCCATCCCTGAACATCAAACAGTGTATCCAGGAACATTTATTGCAAACATGAGTTCAGTTGACAATGTTTTTGAACCAACCTCTACTGTGAATAAGCCATGCAAAGATCTGCCATCTCATCTGCAGGATCTGTTTGTGAGATCTAAAGTTAATCTAAATGGTGGTGAAATACCTAAATTACAGAAGTTTTTGGCTAGGTATGCAGATATATTTGCGAGGTCAGACAGAGACTTGGGACGTACTTCACTGGTCAAACACACGATTGATACGAAGGATGCACGCCCATTGAAAGAACCTCCCAGGAGAATTCCACATCATTTACAGGATGAGATGAACAAGCAATTAGATGACATGCTTGACAGGAAAATCATAGAGAAATCGAATAGTCCATGGGCATCAGGAGTCGTTTTGGCCAAAAAGAAAGATGGTTCTTTGCGATTTTGTGTGGATTACAGGCGTTTAAATGCATCTACAGTCAAAGACGCCTACCCACTTCCACGCATCGACGACTCGTTAGACAGTCTTGCCGGAGCAAAGTGGTTCTCAACCCTCGACTTGTGCTCCGGGTATTGGCAAGTTAGCATGGATGACTCAGATAAACTAAAAACGGCATTTGCAACTAAACGTGGTTTATACCATTTCAATGTTATGCCGTTTGGCCTTTGCAATGCCCCGGCAACCTTCGAAAGGCTAATGGAAACTGTTTTGAGTGGCTTGCAATGGCAAATATGTTTGGTGTACCTAGATGACATCATTGTTATCGGAACATCGTTTACCAACATGTTAGAAAATCTTACACAGGTATTTGATAGACTGTCATCTGCTAACCTGAAACTGAAAGCAAGAAAGTGTCACTTGTTTCATAAGACTGTTGAATTTCTCGGACATGTGGTATCAGAGGAAGGAGTAAGCACAGATCCTTCAAAAATTTCTGCAGTACAAAATTTGTCTGTACCTACTAATCTAACAGAGGTTAAAAGCTTTTTAGGCCTTTGCAGCTACTACAGACGTTTTATACACAACTTCGCAGCAAAGGCAAAGCCACTGAACAAATTGACTGAGAAGGGATCAAATTTCAAATGGACAGATGATTGTCAAGCATCCTTTGACTCCCTTCGACATGCATTTATCTCCGCACCAATTCTTGCCCATCCTGACTTTACACAGTCATTTATCTTGGATACAGATGCTAGTGACGTAGCAATAGGGGCAGTTCTTTCACAGACACAAAACGGAGTAGAAAGAGTAATTGCTTTTGGAAGCAGAACCTTATCAAAAGCAGAACGGAAATATTGCGTCACAAGGAAAGAGCTGTTGGCTGTTGTCTACTTTACAAAGTATTACAAACACTACTTGTATGGCAAGCAGTTTTTAGTCAGAACAGATCACAGTTCTTTGAAATGGCTAATGAACAGCAAGAATCCAGAAGGCCAGCTTGCTCGATGGTTTGAATCACTGAGCAATTTTCAAATGACCATTGAACACAGACCAGGGAATAAGCATGCAAATGCTGATGCCCTCAGCCGTTTACCTTGCAGAAAAGCATGTTGTACATCTTCTGAAAGTATAGTTAATACCATAAGTAGCGCAACACATACGGATAAGTTTTCTTTGAAAACCAAACAAAACGATGACAGAGACATAACTCAACTGATCAAATGGGTTGAAAAAGGTGTAAAGCCGGAGTCATCAGAGATTGCTGGTCAAAGCAACTTCATTAAGTCTCTATGTTCTCAGTGGGATGCTCTGGTATTAGAGGATGGAATGCTATTCCGAAAGAAAAAGCACGAAAATGGCAAAGTTTCTTTGCAAGCTGTTGTGCCATACAGTGAAAGACGAACAGTATTAGGACAGTTCCATGATGAAAGGACTTCTGCACATCTTGGGATAAGGAAAACATTGGCGAAGATAAACTGCAAATACTATTGGCCAGGATTGCAGAAAGATGTTAAATTGTACATTGCTGGTTGTGAAAAATGCCAAAGGCGAAAATCACCAAATACTACTAAACGTGCCCCGATGCAAGTTGTCACTTGCGGCGCACCAATGGAACGTATTGCTACAGATATATTAGGCGAACTTCCCATGTCCAATAATGGTAACCGATATATACTAGTCGTATCGGATTACTTTACTAAATGGACAGAAAGTTTTCCTATGGCTAATATGGAAGCCGCAACTGTAGCTAAGGTGATAGTGGAAGAAGTCATAGCCCGCTTTGGAGTGCCTGGAACTATTCACTCCGATCAAGGAGTCCAGTTTGAAAGCAATCTTTTTACAGAGATGTGCCGGCTTTTGAATATAAAGAAAACACACACCACCCCGTACCACCCCCAATCGGACGGGATGGTCGAAAGATTCAACAAAACTCTGGCTACCATGTTATCAGCCTATGTCAATGAGCACCATACGGATTGGGACGAACATCTCCCATACGTAATGATGGCATACAGAGCAGCAGTTCACGAATCAACGGGTGCAACTCCAAACAAAATGATGTTAGGTAGAGAGGTCACTACACCTCTGGATATCGTATACGAGATCCATTCTGATATTAAGAGAATTCCACAGAATAGATGGGTTTGGGAGTTACAAGAAAAATTAGAAGAAGCACATGCAGTTGTCAGGAAATGACAAAAGAGAGTATAGAACGACAGAAGTGGTACCATGATAGAAAATTAAACTGGCAGTCATTTAAGCCAGGTGATAGGTTTACGTTTACTTCCCAAAACGTAAGACCGGTACATCTCCCAAATTCACGTCATATTGGCAAGGACCATTTGATATTATTGAGAAATGTTCCAATGTTACTTATAAAGTAAACTGTGGATACAGAGGTGCAAACCAAGTCATTCATACTGACAGGATAAGGCTAATGAAAGACCAAATCCTAACATCAGAACCTTTGCAAGCGGATAACATTGCAGAAAATACAATGTCTGCTTCCTCTGAAAACATTGCTGAAGATGCTGAGGAAACATATGAAAAGGAGAGTTTTCAGGCAGATGGCAAACGAAAGAGAAACAGACCAGCTTACCTAAGTGATTATGTCTCTTTCTGAATATGTAAATAAAAATGAGTTTGTTAGGAAATACTACTGCAGTTTTAAAGTTCAATGTTTTCAACCTTATCATACTTTTTGTTTACCTATGCGAGGACGCATATTTTTTCGAAGGCGTGGGTAATGTAATGATATAGAATATTGATGGTGGATTTAAATGCCTTTGAAAAAGACCAATCATATCATTTTATATTTAACCAATCAGCGCTTGATATTTTAACCAATCAGATTTTCAGAATCATCATCCAATCATTATGTATTAGAATTAGGTATAAATACAGACGCCCATGAAGATTTCGGCTACTTGGTGGTAACTCATCGCTTGGTTAACACCTCCTGGACTAGGTTCTTGGGCTGTGTCGGGAAACAACAGAATTGTTAGTTAAACCACTCAGCTCAGGAACCTAGTTCCTTAATAGTGTGTCTCAGTGACTATAGTGTCTTGGTGACTTAAAATAGTGTCTTGGTGACTTTTAATAAAAGGTGTCTCTGTGACTTTTAGGGTGTGTTTTTTTTTTTAGGTAGTTGCAGACTGTGTCGGGAAACAACAGGATTGTTGGTTAAACCACTCAGTCTGCAACTACAGTGTCATAACTTTATATCTGATTATTGGTTTAATTGTGGTTGATTCTTTTCTTATAATTCGTTGTCGTTAAGTTCATATTTGTATGCTAATCATTATCCAGGTAGGACCGAGGAAAAATATATTATAACACGAGTTTGTCTATTTTTGCCAATCCAGATTTTATATTTGTCATTGTCATTGTTTCGTCTGCAGGAAGTTGACGTAAGTTTGCTTGATTCTATATTATAACGTAATTCTTAGGAAGGAAACCTAAGCGAACTCAATCATTTATCATTTGTACATTGTAAGAACGTTACAAATTTGGTGGCAGCGGTTTTAGGAATATTACGTTTATATATTTTGTATCATTTGTTGATCTGTTATTTGTTTTCATTTTGTGGGCATAATGTAAAACATGGCTGACAAGGACATTACCGACATTGACAAAGAAATAACATTCATAGAGCAAAAGTTACAAGAGTTGAAAAATGACAGTCTAAGCATTCACAATGCTAGTTTAACCAAGGATACAAGTGCTAATAAAACAAGCACCCCAGATGTTCGATCAGATACGAAATCAAAAGATTCAGGTTTTGCATCAGGGAGATTTTCTGAAATAGACTTTCACGGTGATGTTAAACCGAAAAAGCATCCCATAGGAAAAGTTTCTTGGGAAGATGAAATGTTGTTTGGTACAAGTAGTGTTCCTTCCGATGAGGGCAAAAGACCTGATTATTTAATGTCAACACCAGTCTCTGGAAGTGCAACAGAGTCAAACATTACTAATCGCCGAAAGGATCGTCGATTTAGTAGACAAGATACAGAGACCGATATCATAACGGCAACAGAGAAGAAACCCCAGACCCATATAAAACCTGCAACATTTGATGGTACGGGACCCTGGTTAGATTATCGTTCCCATTTTGATGCATGCGCCATGTTGAATAAGTGGACGGATCTAGAGAAAGGTTTATATTTAGCAGTTTCATTGAGAGGACAGGCTCAGGGTGTACTGGGGAATTTGCCTAACACACACAAGCATGACTATGTCTTACTTGTGAATGCATTAGAGGAGAGATTTGCACCCTCGAATCAAAATGACTTGTATAGGACCCAGCTGCGAGAACGCCGACAACGGGCAACGGAAACGTTACCAGAACTGGGACAATCCATAAGAAGACTCACAAGCTTGGCATACCCAACGGCGCCAAGAGATGTACAAGAAACGCTGGCAAAAGAACAGTTTATTGATGCTCTCCTAGATTCTGACATGAGATTGAGAATTAAACAGGCAAGGCCATTAAACCTCAATGATGCTATTCGACATGCTGTCGAATTGGAAGCATTTGTTAAATCTGATCGTAAAATGTTAGAAAAACAAACCCACTTGCGACCAATGCAGTCAGAGAAAACTGAGGGAAACAAGAAAACCATATCTGATCAGATCAGCACAAGTATATTGGTAGAGCTGAAGGATGAAATAAGAAAGCTTCGTAAGGAAGTAAATGACATGAAAGCAAAGAATTCACAGGATGTTGTATACAAAAAGAAATTTGGAGCTACCAGCAACAGACGCTGCTATTTGTGTGGATCTCCAAATCATTTCAGATATGACTGTCCACAAGGTTATAGAACTCAACAAAACGCACCAGCACAAAAGAAATATTCATATAGTAAAAAGAAACATCCTGTACAAAACACATTCAAATGCATCACATCTTACAAAGCTCAAGTTGGTGTAAACCAGAATGACCCTGAGGCTGGAATGTACGTGAAAGCTATCATACAGGGGATTGAAGCGAATTTGCTTGTTGACACGGGAGCAACACTATCAGTACTGTCAAGTAAAGTTTATGAGGCTATACAAAACAAACCAGTTTTGTACAAAACCAATCAAATAGTCTCTTCCGCACGTGGGACCGACTTAACTGTGAAAGGAAAAACTAGCATCTGCATTAATCTGGGTGAGAGTTTTTATAGCCAAGATGTCATCGTAGCAGATTTTTCTCTTGATGGAGTCATTGGACTCGACTTTATGAAGAAATACAATTGTACAATAGACATAGTTAATGGGTATTTTAAGGTAAACGACAAAGTTTACAAAGTTGATTTCTTTGGCAAAATCGGTTGCTTTAGAATTAACTCGAAAGAGATGATTGTTGTTCCTGCAAAAAGTGAGATAGTGACTTATTGTAAGGTCTCAATGCCGTCAAAATCCTACGACATGAAAGAAGTTTTAGGTATGATAGAACCATCGGAAAAGTTCCTCAAATCAGGAAAAGCATTAATAGCAAGATCAGTTGGATATGTAAAAGATGGAGAAATACCAGTCCGAATGATGAATCCATCCAATGAACATCAAACAGTGTATCCAGGAACATTTATTGCAAATATGAGTTCAGTTGACAATGTTTTTGAACCAACCTCTACTGTGAATAAGCCATGCAAAGATCTGCCATCTCATCTGCAGGATCTGTTTGTGAGATCTAAAGTTAATCTAAATGGTGGTGAAATACCTCAATTACAGAAGTTTTTGGCTAGGTATGCAGATATATTTGCGAGGTCAGACAGAGACTTGGGACGTACTTCACTGGTCAAACACACGATTGATACGAAGGATGCACGCCCATTGAAAGAACCTCCCAGGAGAATTCCACATCATTTACAGGATGAGATGAACAAGCAATTAGATGACATGCTTGACAGGAAAATCATAGAGAAATCGAATAGTCCATGGGCATCAGGAGTCGTTTTGGCCAAAAAGAAAGATGGTTCTTTGCGATTTTGTGTGGATTACAGGCGTTTAAATGCATCTACAGTCAAAGACGCCTACCCACTTCCACGCATCGACGACTCGTTAGACAGTCTTGCCGGAGCAAAGTGGTTCTCAACCCTCGACTTGTGCTCCGGGTATTGGCAAGTTAGCATGGATGACTCAGATAAACTAAAAACGGCATTTGCAACTAAACGTGGTTTATACCATTTCAATGTTATGCCGTTTGGCCTTTGCAATGCCCCGGCAACCTTCGAAAGGCTAATGGAAACTGTTTTGAGTGGCTTGCAATGGCAAATATGTTTGGTGTACCTAGATGACATCATTGTTATCGGAACATCGTTTACCAACATGTTAGAAAATCTTACACAGGTATTTGATAGACTGTCATCTGCTAACCTGAAACTGAAAGCAAGAAAGTGTCACTTGTTTCATAAGACTGTTGAATTTCTCGGACATGTGGTATCAGAGGAAGGAGTAAGCACAGATCCTTCAAAAATTTCTGCAGTACAAAATTTGTCTGTACCTACTAATCTAACAGAGGTTAAAAGCTTTTTAGGCCTTTGCAGCTACTACAGACGTTTTATACACAACTTCGCAGCAAAGGCAAAGCCACTGAACAAATTGACTGAGAAGGGATCAAATTTCAAATGGACAGATGATTGTCAAGCATCCTTTGACTCCCTTCGACATGCACTTATCTCCGCACCAATTCTTGCCCATCCTGACTTTACACAGTCATTTATCTTGGATACAGATGCTAGTGACGTAGCAATAGGGGCAGTTCTTTCACAGACACAAAACGGAGTAGAAAGAGTAATTGCTTTTGGAAGCAGAACCTTATCAAAAGCAGAACGGAAATATTGCGTCACAAGGAAAGAGCTGTTGGCTGTTGTCTACTTTACAAAGTATTACAAACACTACTTGTATGGCAAGCAGTTTTTAGTCAGAACAGATCACAGTTCTTTGAAATGGCTAATGAACAGCAAGAATCCAGAAGGCCAGCTTGCTCGATGGTTTGAATCACTGAGCAATTTTCAAATGACCATTGAACACAGACCAGGGAATAAGCATGCAAATGCTGATGCCCTCAGCCGTTTACCTTGCAGAAAAGCATGTTGTACATCTTCTGAAAGTATAGTTAATACCATAAGTAGCGCAACACATACGGATAAGTTTTCTTTGAAAACCAAACAAAACGATGACAGAGACATAACTCAACTGATCAAATGGGTTGAAAAAGGTGTAAAGCCGGAGTCATCAGAGATTGCTGGTCAAAGCAACTTCATTAAGTCTCTATGTTCTCAGTGGGATGCTCTGGTATTAGAGGATGGAATGCTATTCCGAAAGAAAAAGCACGAAAATGGCAAAGTTTCTTTGCAAGCTGTTGTGCCATACAGTGAAAGACGAACAGTATTAGGACAGTTCCATGATGAAAGGACTTCTGCACATCTTGGGATAAGGAAAACATTGGCGAAGATAAACTGCAAATACTATTGGCCAGGATTGCAGAAAGATGTTAAATTGTACATTGCTGGTTGTGAAAAATGCCAAAGGCGAAAATCACCAAATACTACTAAACGTGCCCCGATGCAAGTTGTCACTTGCGGCGCACCAATGGAACGTATTGCTACAGATATATTAGGCGAACTTCCCATGTCCAATAATGGTAACCGATATATACTAGTCGTATCGGATTACTTTACTAAATGGACAGAAAGTTTTCCTATGGCTAATATGGAAGCCGCAACTGTAGCTAAGGTGATAGTGGAAGAAGTCATAGCCCGCTTTGGAGTGCCTGGAACTATTCACTCCGATCAAGGAGTCCAGTTTGAAAGCAATCTTTTTACAGAGATGTGCCGGCTTTTGAATATAAAGAAAACACACACCACCCCGTACCACCCCCAATCGGACGGGATGGTCGAAAGATTCAACAAAACTCTGGCTACCATGTTATCAGCCTATGTCAATGAGCACCATACGGATTGGGACGAACATCTCCCATACGTAATGATGGCATACAGAGCAGCAGTTCACGAATCAACGGGTGCAACTCCAAACAAAATGATGTTAGGTAGAGAGGTCACTACACCTCTGGATATCGTATACGAGATCCATTCTGATATTAAGAGAATTCCACAGAATAGATGGGTTTGGGAGTTACAAGAAAAATTAGAAGAAGCACATGCAGTTGTCAGGAAATGACAAAAGAGAGTATAGAACGACAGAAGTGGTACCATGATAGAAAATTAAACTGGCAGTCATTTAAGCCAGGTGATAGGTTTACGTTTACTTCCCAAAACGTAAGACCGGTACATCTCCCAAATTCACGTCATATTGGCAAGGACCATTTGATATTATTGAGAAATGTTCCAATGTTACTTATAAAGTAAACTGTGGATACAGAGGTGCAAACCAAGTCATTCATACTGACAGGATAAGGCTAATGAAAGACCAAATCCTAACATCAGAACCTTTGCAAGCGGATAACATTGCAGAAAATACAATGTCTGCTTCCTCTGAAAACATTGCTGAAGATGCTGAGGAAACATATGAAAAGGAGAGTTTTCAGGCAGATGGCAAACGAAAGAGAAACAGACCAGCTTACCTAAGTGATTATGTCTCTTTCTGAATATGTAAATAAAAATGAGTTTGTTAGGAAATACTACTACAGTTTTAAAGTTCAATGTTTTCAACCTTATCATACTTTTTGTTTACCTATGCGAGGACGCATATTTTTTCGAAGGCGTGGGTAATGTAATGATATAGAATATTGATGGTGGATTTAAATGCCTTTGAAAAAGACCAATCATATCATTTTATATTTAACCAATCAGCGCTTGATATTTTAACCAATCAGATTTTCAGAATCATCATCCAATCATTATGTATTAGAATTAGGTATAAATACAGACGCCCATGAAGATTTCGGCTACTTGGTGGTAACTCATCGCTTGGTTAACACCTCCTGGACTAGGTTCTTGGGCTGTGTCGGGAAACAACAGAATTGTTAGTTAAACCACTCAGCTCAGGAACCTAGTTCCTTAATAGTGTGTCTCAGTGACTATAGTGTCTTGGTGACTTAAAATAGTGTCTTGGTGACTTTTAATAAAAGGTGTCTCTGTGACTTTTAGGGTGTGTTTTTTTTTTTTAGGTAGTTGCAGACTGTGTCGGGAAACAACAGGATTGTTGGTTAAACCACTCAGTCTGCAACTACAGTGTCATAACTTTATATCTGATTATTGGTTTAATTGTGGTTGATTCTTTTCTTATAATTCGTTGTCGTTAAGTTCATATTTGTATGCTAATCATTATCCAGGTAGGACCGAGGAAAAATATATTATAACACGAGTTTGTCTATTTTTGCCAATCCAGATTTTATATTTGTCATTGTCATTGTTTCGTCTGCAGGAAGTTGACGTAAGTTTGCTTGATTCTATATTATAACGTAATTCTTAGGAAGGAAACCTAAGCGAACTCAATCATTTATCATTTGTACATTGTAAGAACGTTACATCCAGATAAGCTTTGTAAGGATAAGTATCCGTCCCTGGAGTCACTATTTTTCCATTCAGACTGATATCGATTTCCGTAAACATGGAATGTAAGATATTATTCACTGGACTCGAAGTGCTGTTTGCCCCGGTCAGATTACTTCCATCGTCTTTGGTAAATTTACATACCATTTGAAGATAAGTTTGAGATAAATCCAGATAGTGATCTCCTTGTCCTTTAATTTCAAATTCGATGGGAGCGGTGTCCGAATCTAAAGTACTGGAAATGGGGTAATATTCTTCCCATTTCGAGTCTTCTAAAGCAATATTAGTGGGAGGGACTTCAAACAATTGTAAATTGTTCATCCCACACGCACAGGAATCGGGTTGTAACATGATGTGTCTACTAGGATTCAGTTTTCACAAATGAACCTTCTGTTCACAGGACTGGCCTATTTATACCCCTCTCTCAGTCAAACACATCTAAAGGACGTTTTCTTTTAGGAATTCCTCCTCCTTGTTTTTTCCTTTTTCTCTTAGGACCTCCTCGGGCTAACATAGGGGTCTTTTTTTTTCTTCTGTTGTTAGTACCTCCTAGATTCATTCTTTGTTTCACCATTCCCGAAGTATTTTTTAGAGCTTGTACTCCGTGAGTTTTGACTGCGTCTTTTAAAGATCTCTTATTTTCTAATACGTCTAATCCCGTTCTAGCAGCAGCAGTCAAGGCGTGTTTAGCTCCTGTTTTCAGTAAATCAGTAAAAAATCCTCGGCCTCTCTGTCGTCTTCTTTTTCTTCTTGTTATTTTAATCACCATTCCCGATCCCCTCTGTTTTTTCATTCTTTTTCTTCTTCTTTTGTTAGTACCTCCTAGATTCATTCTCTGTTTCACCATTCCCGAAGTATTTTTTAGAGCTTGTACTCCGTGAGTTTTGACTGCGTCTTTTAAAGATCTCTTATTTTCTAATACGTCTAACCCCGTTCTAGCAGCAGCAGTCAAGGCGTGTTTAGCTCCGGTTTTCAGTAAATCAGTAAAAAATCCTTCCCCTCTTTGATAGTTTTGGGGTGGATAATAGCCTGGTGGTGGTGGTGGTGGTGGGGGTTGCTGTTGACCCAATAATCCTCCTACTAGATTGCTGACTAAAGGAGCTGCTACTTTAAATAGGGATCCTAAAAAACCGTGTCCTTTTTGACGTAATAACCCTCTATGATAGACAAACTGTCCGTGTCCTCTTTGTCTCAGTAATCCGGGATGATACTGCATGGTTCATGTCTCTTATTCAACTGACCTTTCTGTCCTCGGGGGACTTCCTTTTATACCCTTTTAGGGCTGAATACAATACAGACAGCAGACCAGACAAGCCACCACGCCCAATAAGATGGAACACAATAAGGGTACATTCATCTCAGTATACTTTTCTGAAATGAAGTTTCACCACTGATTTACCACTTACAAAGGGCATGGGAGTCCCTAAAGGAGTCATGATGTGAATCTCAATGGTATCGAAATGTTTTTTACTTAGTTTCAAATATTCCGCTCGAATGGGTTCCCATTTGGCTTGTTTTGAATCCTCCAAATGAAATGTACAAGGCACCACTCTTAAGAGTTTCAAGGCATTGGATCCTACCGTCTGGGGTTGAATCAAGTCACAATAGACATACATGGATTTCAGATTTTCATATAAATCCACAGTATTGTTTCCCAAGTAACTAATGTTGATCCATTTGGTCATGTTTTCTGTATCGTTCTGAAGAATGACTTTCTGACTGTCCATGCCTAGCTTATAAGCTAGGGATGTGGGGAAACGAATGCATAAGGGAGTAAGATTTTTTCCATTAATTTGATACATCACTCGATCATAGGTCTCGTAATATACTAATTTCATAGAATTTTCTTCATCTGGATGACCAACGGTTTTCCATATTTTTCTCAATGATCTCTGTAGTCCTAGACTTATTTCCTCTGTTAAAGCCTTGGGGTGAACGTAAGGCCCGGGTCTGAAGTGAATTCGTCTAATTTCCATCTTGCCATCTAGATCAATGAGTGAAGGCCGTTTATTATGGGCCCAATCTATCAGTACAGGACATTGACGTAATGGCATTGGGTCTAAGGTTTTCATTTTAAATCTGCCCGATTTAAAAACATTTGGGTCTTTGATATCTTTGTTATGGGGAGCAAAAGACTGAGGGATCAGGATGTCAAAATAAGCCTCCTTTTCTGTAATGTTTTTCAATGAATTGGGATACATCATTTCTGTTAAAGCCACTTCCCATTCTCCGTCGGTTAAATCCACTGTTTGTGGTAATAAGGTTTTAAATTGAGCGGTCGTATTGGTAGAAAAAGAGGTCATAGACCCATCACTGGGTAAAGTCATGTAAAACCCACTGCTCTCTGCCATGTTCAATCTAAGACTGAGACCTTTGACCTAAGGACCTTTGTATTTATAACAACTTCTTTTTTGTATATAGGGGAAAAAATAACAACACTAGAATTTTGGTTTTTCTTTTATTTTATTGATTCATAACAACAACAACAACAACAAGAACAAGAACATCATAATAACAAACATTCAAAACTTTGGTTCAGTTCTTTTTGTATGGGAAAAGGTCTCCTCATGTACAAATAGTCTGTTTCACAACGGTTACCACAGGCATTGAATCCTTTTACGACCACTTCTTTCAAATAGTCTTTAATACAATCTCCAGCTTTTTCCATCCATTTCCCTTGAAACAAACTGCTTTCGGGTCCCTCTCTTTGGTGAGGCAAGACATAATTGATTTTCCATTTGAATTCTCCATACTTGGGCTGTCTGGGTCCTAATAAGACCATGTGTTTGCTTCTTTGGCGGTCCGGTAACTTGAATCTCTTATACAGGTAGATTTCATTGAGACCTGTTTGTCCTGGATTCTGATCAAAGAAATCTTGAATACATGTCTCTTTGTTTTTCATCCATTCTCCCTTTAAAGTAGTCCCTTCAGGTTCTACTATTTTCCAACGATACTCTGAGCTTAAAAATTCCATGATGTGTGTGTGTGCTCTGTCCCTCACTCAGATCAGAAATGATCCTCTTGGGGTTATGGTATCTCCTAATATATAGAGGGATGTATCTATTTTTAGATTCCGGGATTAACTGGGTGAATTGGTCTTCTTGGTGGTAGGGGTATGATGCATCATCCTAGGACTAGGCATGATGTAACCCACCGAAGAACTCACACAGACCATCCAATATTCTCGATTAGAATCGTGTAAAGCTAACATGACCACACTGGTGATGATGAGGGAAATACAGATGAATAATTGTGCAAAATACACAATTTCTTCTCGAGGAATATTCTCTCCACAAAATTTCCAATGAGATGTTATTTGATGAGATCCGTTTGGGGAATCCATGAATCGAAACTAGGGGGATATCCTTTCCACCGGACTTTGACTTCTTGAATGATTTTTTTCCCGACTCGTCGCTTTTTATACCCCAAGATTTCCTCCACTTCGTACACGTCGTCTTTTTTAATGATCTGTTGTAATTCTTTCTCGTAAAAAGTCCCTTCTAATTCCTCTTGGTTATAATCTTGTACTCGATACACGTAAGGATACCGACCGGGGACTCGTTGAGCAATGGTAAATATTTCCGTGGTCCAGTTCGGTAAATATCCTTTTTCAAAAGTGCGTTTGGCTTTACTGATGCGCACTTTATCTCCTGTTTTAAATTTGGGGGGTTTTTTGGTTTTAGGTGATGATTCTTCCCCATATAAAGTTTTCCAGACTTTTAACACATTCGAGGGCTTCACTTGAGCTGGAGCTCTTTGGATACTGCGATGATAGGTATGATTGTAAGCATACACTAAATCCGGTAAGACCTCTAAATACCGTCTGGTCTTATTCCGAGTGAAATACCGCCACATGCGTGCTTTGAGGGTTCTCTGAAATCGTTCCACGATACTGGCTTTGGTGTCCGTATTGCGAGTGGTAAAGAAATGAATGGATTTAAACGCCTGTAAGAATTCTCGATTGGTAAATTCTTTGCCTTGATCCGATTGAATGCGGACGGGACGTCGACCGTCTTGTCGGAAAATCTCTTGTAATCCTCGAATCATTTCTTTTCCCGTTTTCTGTTTTAAAGGCACCACCCAAGCATATTTAGATAAGACGTCAATGGCACACAATAAAAAGGTATAGCCGTCATTATGTTTCTTTAAACTGGACACATCGGCTAAATCTAATTGCCATTGTTCGTCCATATCCGTCACTCTCGTCTGTTGTCTCCGGAATTTTCGATGAATGGGTTTATGTAAGGTATAAGTATCTTGCTCTTTTAACCATTCTCGTATGGTGTTTAAGGAAATCTTATGTCCCAAACTTTTGACCTGACGATACAAAGTCTGTATGCCTCCATACCCTCTCTTGGGATCGTAATAAATCTCTGTTAAAATGTCTCCCACTTCCTTCTTCTTCTTCTTCATGTCTTAGGCAAAGGAAGCCAATTTTCCTCGATTTGTTGTAATCTCTTTTGAAATGGATCTGTTCTGGCTTTGTTTTTCTTCTGGAGGGCCCCCTCTAACCTTAAAATAGGGGAAGGCTTGGATTTTATAGATCGTCTAATAGGGGTCAAAAAAGAGGAAGCATCATGAAATCCGCTCTCTTCCTCTTCACTCAAAGCCCCTTTAGGAGTACTGATTTTTCCTGGTTTCTGCATGGCTTTTATAAGGTCTCGATTTTGCAAGTAAACCATGGGAGTAGGAGTAACTGATGACTAAAAAATTATTTTTACAATAGCTCCAAAACTATGTGTGGTATAAACTCAAAACGTTTAGAGTTTATAAATATATCATTGATTAATAGATAAAAAGTATCCTTGATCATATTTCAAGAAAAATGCACCTGCTTAATTATAGTTTGCTGTTTATCATGAGCTGTTTTTATTTTTAAGGTCATTTCGATTTTGCAAGTAAACCACTTTGGGAGTACTGATTTTTCTCGGATTTAATTAGGTGTATTTTTTAAAGCTTTAAAATAATTCTATTAATCAATGATATATTTTTTGCAAGTTAGTTTTGGTCTCTTTAAAAAGTGTTCTATTCCTTTAGGCACCGGTTGACTTTTGAGAGGTTTAGATCTCATACTATCAGCCATTAAATCCACAATGTTAGAATCGGGCACTTTTTGACCTCGATAACTGATTTCTCCGTCTTTATCCCAAGTCAAGACTTTGGTTTTCTTTAAATGATTTAATAATAATTCAGCTTTTCTTTGCATGGGTTTATTCACGCTTTGAATGATTTGTTGATCGATCTCGGGATCTGGAGTTGCTGCTGCTACTGCTGGAGCTGCTGCGGGGGCTGGGGCTAAGGGTGCAGGGTTTTTTTTTCCCTGGCTCTCTCGCTTGTTGTAAATAATTCCTATACCGATGAAGTTCTTGACCGTATAAAGCCACTTTTTCTTCTGGAGTTAAATCTTCACGTCTGGTAATCTGGTCCAATTCTTGACCTATACTCAGCGTAGATTGAAATTCCGGAGGTTTGGGGAGTTTACCTTTGAGTTCATTCAACAGAACTTCAGGTACTAACACCATTTTACGACTCATTTTAGAAGGTTCAACAGTAAAGGAGCGGCTGCTGCGAATAAAAAAGGAAAAATACCTCCTTTTTGTTGTACTAATAAAGCTCTTCGTCTCTGGATGGATTGAGGTTGAACCAGTCTCCTTAAGATGTGTTTCTTAGGAGCTAGTTTTCGTTTCTGAGCCGAATGGAGAGGTAACACTCCTTTTAATAGGTTGTAGACGATCTCACAAATTTTCAGAATACAATCTCCAGAACAATGTTTTAAAATCCCCGTTTTTAAGGACGAGGAATAGTGAGGATCCGATAACACTCTTAAAAGAGGAGCATGCGCTTTTAATCGCGTACAACATCCCTTTTTCTTCTTGGCCATCTTTGAAAACAATGAAGAGAAGTCTCTCATGTCACTCCCTTTTATAGTCTTAAGGAGGGGCATACCCTCCGTGTTTGTCGCTCTCGTGTTTATCTCTATTTTTCTCCCTGACATAAATTTTCCCACAATATCGGCATTTATATCTCAGACCTTTAGGAAGTTGAGGGGTGGAGGCTGTCAAGGGTTGAAAACGTGTGATTTTAGGGACATGAATGGGAACTTTAATTCCAGGGGAGGGAATGCCCACATTCACTCGAGGAAACACTTCTAAATCGCTAGCTCTTTGACTCCCTATGGGTCCCATAGTACGATCCATTCTCAGTTCTGCTTGTTTCTTGAGTAACTCTCCTATGGTCTTTTGTCTTTGTTCCTTATAATACTGATTGATTTCGTTTTTTAAACTTTCGGGCATGGCTTTACGTTGAGCTAGAGTTTGAGGAGTGGTGGATTTTTGCCTTTTTGCCCCTGTTTTCTTGGGTGGGGCTTTTTTCTTCTTGGGTGGGGCTTTTGGCTTCTTTTTTCTACTCTTTTGAGCTGCTCCTCCGACACGGACCATCCAATCTGGAAACACTCTTTGTTTCTTATTATCGACTCTTACCACTACACTCTTTAAACGACGAACCCGTCGTTTTTTAGGACTATTCCATTTGAATAAATGACGAATGATGACTCCACCTAGAAATCCAGCTCCTCCGCGTTTTAAAATGGCTGTTTTCCTATCTTCGTCACTAGCCGATTGATCGGCAATGATCTTTAAATCTTGACGATGACGATCGATAAACTTTTGAGTCAGTTTATTGATAGGTAAGACCCCTTTCATTAAATTGCGAGCTCCCATGGCAAACCAATTCAATAAGGCTTTACGCCCTAATTCGATTAAATGGGCTCGTTTGGTGGGATCTCGTTCCCGCTGTAAACGTCGTAAGGTTCTCACTAATTTACTCTTGGCAGATGGAGCCATGATGAGAGTGAAATGAATAATGACTCAGAAGAGTGGGAAACACTTTTATTTATACTCTTGAGGCATGTGTATAGTCAACAATTCAAACATTCGACTTCTTAATCGGTATTCGTCTGGGGTCTGGGGACTCAAATCCACGAGAAGATAACCGTGAGGTACCTGGGTGGCTTCTTGATAAGCAGACATCAAATGAGGCAAAGCTAGCTGACGACTCAATACACTGATCTGAGATTTGTCTCTGGGATTTTTGAATAAGACTAAATAATGAGCATTCAAACTAATGGTGCGATGAGAGGCAGCTCGATCAAATAAATTCTGAGTGATGTAAATCACACTGGTATTCCGATGATGAGCTTTACGGGTAAACCAATCCACAATCGATTCGATGGCTTTTCCTCCCATCATGTCGTCAAAAATGAGTAAATGGGGCACACTCAAATTGGCTACTAATTTCTCGTCGTCTTCTGGAATATTTCGGATGAAAGATACCTTCTCTTTTAAAGAAGTGTAAGCGGGTTGCCATTCCCGATAACACCAGACGATCTTTTCGGGCCTGGGGGTGATCCAGTCTAGATTGTTCACTAATGACTTGACGAATTCTGTTTTGCCCGATTTCGAGGGTCCTGCAACTACCATGGTAAATTCGTGTTTCAATTGAAAAGAAGGGAGGGGTGTCTCCTCGGAATACATGTTGATGAATGAAAGAAAAGATGGGTTCAGGGTCTTATTTATAGTGAACACAGAAATCTTTTTCATTTTTAAAAATAAGAATATCTTTTTTATAGAGAAAAAAAAACACACAAAAACAATTCAATTTTTTATTTGTAACAAACAAACAAACAAACAAACATATTAATAACCATAAGGTAGAGTGTTATAATTCTCTACAATTTGTCTCTTGTCATATACAATTCTAACTGTTTTCTCTGAAGGTTTGTTCACCACCTCATAATCACGGGTCCTCTGGATTTTGCTGGGATAGGGGACTTTTACTTCCTCTATTTCTCCCTTGAGCATTTTTTCTAAAGTCTCTGGGCACACCAACTGAGAGGTTCGATGGTTGAAAGTGATTCCTTTGCATTTATGAACCTCGGTTCCTTTGTCCGTCCGGAACATAATTTTTAGGACCTGCCGACATGAATTTGGTGATGTGATCCCCGTCTAATTCGTCGGTCCATTCTCCTAAACTATGACCCAAGGTAGGATTAAAAGCTCCTTCCTTATGTTGGTAAATGATACTGTCCGTATCGAAATAAAGTCCCCGTTCTTCTAAAGGTTTTAAAGTCTCGTAGAGATGTAAGCGGGCATAGGCGGTGGTAAAACAAGCCAGGATCACGTTTCCAAAGGGACATTCTTCGACGAATTCCTGTTTGTCTTGAAAATTCACTAGAATCTTGTCTTCAATGGAATCTTCTTTATTGACTAAGAGTCGCACACCCTTGATGTCGAGAGTCGAATTTTGTAAGAGTTGATGTAATTCCTCTACTTCGTCCAAGTATCTGACTTTGGGTAATAACAACCGTTGAGCAAATTTTCCCCACAGACAATTTAAAAAGAGTTTAGCAATGGTTCTTCTCACTGGATTCTTCTCGATACTGAGAATGTCCATCATGAATCCTTCTTTGTATAACACTTCTCGAATGTAATCTTGTTTTTGTTCTGAGGTCTTACACTCGGGGGGAAATCCGGACGCTTCCTGTTTGATCTTGAGGAAGGTATTGATGTAGTCTTTAAATAAGTCTTGATTGCTTTCTTTGAAATGCCACACTTCGTAAGTTCGCTCTAAGGTATAGCCCATGTCCAAGGCTTTATGTAATTCGCTCGTCACCCAAGTACCCGTGAGACTACGTTCCCGATCGGTGTGTTGACATGGGTGTTGAGACGTAGAGTCTTGTTGTTGGGCACACGTGCGACATAAGGGAAATAATAACTTACCTCCCGTCCGATAAGGTAATACGGGGTGAAAGAGGCCTCGGGGTGGTAAGACCCGACAGTGAATGAGACCGAAATAACTTCTCACGTCCTGGAAGTCGTCTGTGATGATCTCGGGATGCCCTAGGGGAAAAGGTCTGTGTTTCAACACGTAAGGGTATAAGGAACACACGTCCACGTATCTCATGTCCCCTTCTTCACAATATAATTTAGTGGCATTGGTCCGGCCTCCGTACAGGGCTTCTCGAGGTTTCAAAGGATCCGGAATGTCCAGATCTCGTACAAATTGCTGTAAACTCTCATCTTGTTGCACTTGTTGATCGAAATCGTGCTCCCAGATACTACACACGTTGTACCCCATGTCCTTTAAATCCGCAGTCCTTCTGAGAGTTTTCTCGTGTAATTGTTGGTAAGTAAATTGGGTCCGGTGAGGATGAGTTTCCGTCTGTAAACTGGGATAGCAAGTGGGGCATCCGTGCCAATAACACCCGTAAAATTCGTAGACGGTACGAGTCGCTTCCTGGTATCCGTCGACGGTATAATTTCCGATCGGGACTTCGCCTCCGTTTCTGGCATGTCGTATGTGACATCCACTCTGATGACTCATCCAGGTGAGCCACCGACAGGCTTTGGCCGAATATTGTCGTGCCGGTTCATACCCGAGGTTCGGAATGATGGCAATGGTGTCTTTAGGCATGAAATTTCGACGGTACGCTAAATTAGCAGCACTGGCAAACGTGATGGATTCCTGGAAAGGGTCCACGTTGACCAACTTCTTGAGGGTGCTTCTAAACCGTGCACAGCATTGGTGTAAAATGTCGACGTCCGAGATACAATACCCTACAAACTCTTTCTGGAAATCAAACACTTTTCCCCTCTGTTGGTCGTACCATTCGTAAAAAGCTTTTCGTCCACTGGTAGTCATTTCGTCAGGATTGTAGAAAGCTGCCGGTGGATAAGGTCCCACGTAATTCTGGTTCTGTTCCGTATTAAAAAAGTGAGGGAAATAACCTTTCTTCAATTCGTTCAAATCGAAAGCGGAGGGCATCTTGGCCAAAGGAAAGGTTAAGAAACTATACGAGTCGATGAATTTGAGTCCACATATTTCCATGGACAAGATCTTACTCCCGTTCATGATCACGTTAGGTTTCAGGGGAGAAGAATGCACTATGTAATTCAAAATGAATTGTCCGTCGTATCCTTTGAAGTTATGGGCGATGACGATGGCCCCGTCGTGTACTAAAGTGGAATTCTTAGTACCTGTAGTGGGTTGAAATAACCAGTCCATGAACTTCTTTAAGGTGTCTGGTCCTTGAAATAGGTGCTGACGGGGTCCCATGTGTTGACAATGAGGACAAGGTCGGTCTATGGGTAAGTCATCGCAATGTTGACAGACGCGATGTGCCACACACAGATTAGGAACGTGAATGCCCGATTCCTGAGTGCATTCGAAATCGAAATAAATGGTAAACTCTAAGGTGCCTTTTCCCTTCTTCTTCTTCTTGGGCTTCAGTTGTACGTAGCACCGATGATCGGCATCGACGATTTTCTTACAGATCTTACACTGTTTCTGATCTCCGCATTTGTGATGAGGAAATAATTTCTTAGGCATCCAGGACTGACACTTCTCGCATAACCCCATTAAATTGCAGACAGTAGTGGTGGTTTTCTTACCATGAGGTTTTAAATGATCTTCGTAGCAGGTCCTGTTCTTAAACATTCCATGGCATTCCTGGCATTTAATCTTGATCCCTTCATCGGGACATTGAGGGTGTGGTCCTAAACAATAGGTACAGCGATGAGGGCACTTGGACCGATGTTCTGTGACAGTTCTGTACCCCACGTCGCAATGATCACAGTAATATTGGTTCCCCGTTACTCCCGGCATCGATATGATGGCATCGCAATGACGGTTGTCTAACAAAATGTTCAAACAAGTTCCATCTCCCCAGCCTTTGAAGATGCGCTCTAAACAGAGTTTAGTGGAAGTAGATTTGAACTGAAATATTTTCAGACGATACTGAGGAGCTAATACCTGTTGTAATTTCGGCCACTCTGCATTTCCACAAGCTTGAGTGATATCACATCCGGCCTGTTCCATGAGGGCTATGGCTTCTCGTTTCTGGTCTAAGTATTTATCGCCTGACCTCATTCGAAGCCATCGTTTTTCCCATTCCGGGTCTGGATGATCGGGTTTCTGACTGTGTAATCGAGTGACGACGATGGCTCTAGCCAAACAAAATTTATCATGGGGATTGACGATCCGAACGATGGATTGTTTATTTTTCTTGAAAGTTTCTTTATCCAGTTGTAGATGTTTGTTTCTGTTTCCACCACTCCCCTGGGGATTCTCGATGTGTAACAGATCGAATTCCGTGGAGCCGTCGCCGATTTTGAACTCCTTTTTGGATTGTTGCACACGTTGTATTTCTTTTAAAATGACGTCTTCGTTTAATTCTTTACATTGCATAAACTCGTAAGAAATGTCTGAATCCAAAGATTGGTGACTTATGTTCAGGCGGAGGTAATCGTTAGGATCACACTGCATTTTAGATTTGAAGTCTTGTAACATGTTTGTGAATAATCGCCGAAGGAAAGCTGTGCTTTCTTCTTCTTCTGGAAATTCATCGAAATGAACGACATATCTATTTTCATGCGCTTTAAATTTTGGAGAGGTCCTTTTTTCAGCTAGTCTCATGTGATAATACTCAGAAATGGGTTTAGGTGGTAAATCTATTTCTCTCTCGGTACTTTTTCGTTTCAATATTCGTCGAGCCTGTACCTGTTTTTCTCTAGT
Organism: Saccostrea cuccullata; assembly: GCF_032062105.1. Taxonomy (NCBI): domain Eukaryota; kingdom Metazoa; phylum Mollusca; class Bivalvia; order Ostreida; family Ostreidae; genus Saccostrea; species Saccostrea cuccullata. The sequence goes on from NW_026936500.1 coordinate 58,447, forward strand.
AGAATCCATGTCTATCAGGTGATGGCTGTGACTGAAGAATGACCCGAAAGTCGGAGAAAACCGTATTTATATACAGTGGATGACGTCACAATACACAGGTAAGTTTTTTTTTTTTGCACACGGCCCTAAACAAACTTGAATCGCTGCCAAGTATTTACCTGTGTAGTCAGCATAAAAAAAAACGTAGGTAAAACGTATTTTTTTTGCACACGGCCCTAAACAAACTTGAATCGGTGCCAAGTATTTACCTGTGTAGTCAGCATAAAAAAACGTAGGTAAAACGTATTTTTGCACACGGCCCTAAACAAACTTGAATCGGTGCCAAGTATTTACCTGTGTAGTCAGCATATTTTTTTTTTTTTGCACACGGCCCCTTTACAGGTGATGCAAACAGGTATATATATAAGAAAACGCAGGTAAAACGTATTTTTGCACACGGCCCTAAAATAAATCCATGCTATATATAAACCAGCGCTGGACATTGAGGATCATTCTGTGTGAGTTCTAGGAAGTGAACACAGGTAAAAAATGGAGCACGCAAAAAATGTGATAGAGGAAGCGGAGTATCGTTGGTATTGTGAGACTTTAAATGGTATTGACAAGGAAGGACATTGGATGAAAACGCCACAAGAAGTCATACAGGATTTTATGAATTTTAAATTCCATTCCACAGAATCTAAGCAAAGAAATGTTGGTGAAAGTTTTTGGTTTGAAAGCAGAAATAAGTTTCAAGCTGCAGATTGTCCTAAGACAACAAACTTACACTACACTTTTATTCAGGGGATGGATGGTACTACAAAATACAGCTGGTCAATCGAGGGTGTTCGTGGAATTGTGGATAGAAGTTTCTGGTACAGAAATTCAGAAGACTGTCTCCAGGATTTGTTTCGAGGGGACCCCTGGAAAAATAGAAAACTTCTAGCCAGTTATGAATTCTACCTGAATGCTCGTATGCCTTTTAAGACTGTCTTCAATATTACTTGAAAAATTTGGGGTATAACAAGTGATTGATTACAGATTTGAAAAGGCACAGAAGAAGAAACAGAAAATGTAATTGTATGTATATTTTTTTTTTTCATTGTGAATAAAAATTGAATAAAAATCAAAATCTGTCTTGTTTGATTTTGTTTTCAGTAAAACCAGTTCAAACCGGTTAGGCTAGACTGAGCTTTAGACTGTGAATGAATGCGTGACGTCATAATGTTTTTTGCACACGCTGCCAAGTATTTACCTGTGTCCATAAACAAAAAACGTAGTACCTACGTATCCATGTAAACAGTGTAAACAACTCCAGTATTTAAGGGGGGAATAGGTTAGGGTTAGTTAGGGGGTTAGGGTTAGGGGCTAGGGTTAGTTAGGGTTAGGGGGTTAGGGTTAGTTAGGGCTAAGGGGGGGATAGGGTTCGTTAGGGTTAGGTTAGGGTTAGGGTTAGTTAGGGTTAGGGTTAGGGTTAGGGGGGTTAGGGTTAGAACTCCACTCAGTTGACCCATTTATCCCCTCAACCTCAGAACTGATCACATGATTTCTCTCAGCCAACCAGAATCTTCCGCACTTTGTTTCTTAATTTGTTTTTGTTTATCAAACTATAAAGAAGCTGAATACTATTTTTTCTCATTTCGGTACATTTAGAAAATGCAATCATCGTCATATATATTTCAAAGACCAGCCTTGTCTCTGAAGACAGATTATATTTTTATTTGACACAATGGTGACGTTCATAAGGGCCTTGTCATCTTAACTCCAATTTATTATTTTAAAAAAAGACATTAAGATTCCTGTTCAAAGATATCCAGCAGCTTTATAATACTTTCACCATACCAGTTTCCAAATAGATCTAGCAATTTCATTTAATTCCATGTTAACCTGAATGGGCTGTAGGCTATTCAATAAACCGCGTGTGTTTAATATGGATATATAACATTTTTGAATAAGTTTTCTTATTATATCACAAATGTAATAAGTTTCGCTATAAACCCTGAAAAATGCTGAGTCACACCGGAAACAGTTATGTCACGCTGGAAACAGTTATGTCACCCCCGACGGAAACAGTTATGTCACCCTTTCGATCACGTTCACGTGTTTTTACGTTACGCATTTTAGTTCCGGTTTGAGATTTTATGACGTCGGTTGCTAAGCAAAAGTAAAGAACACAGCGTATTTCTTAACGTCAAGAAGGTTTTTATGGATCATTTGTGTAAATGTTAACGATTTTGAATGATTTTAAATTTTCTTTTAATTTCAAAAATGTCATATAACATATACCACATGGCTTCTTGGGCGACTATACTAGAATATTATGTCACCCTCGAAGCCATGTGATATATGTATAATGCTCCATATGGATATGGATATGCTCAATATGTACAATGAACGGTCAATTCAGGTGTAATATATATGACACAGTCGTGGGAGTAGTTTATTATTGATTCAGTCATATTATTCGCTGGGGTTCTGTTCTTAGTCAATAAAATGGTATTAAGAGAAACCTTCGCCATGAAGAATAAGGTCCCGCTTCGCTCCGCCCATTCTTCTTGGCGAAGATTTTTACTATTACATGACAACTTCTCAATTTTTAGGTCACCTGGTGTTTGGCTCCATGGTCAGGGATTGGGGCACTACTGATTACTGCTGAATATTACTGATTAGTTGAAATGCATTTTGTTACCCTTCTCTATCCATGGGTATTAATTAAACGAACTAAGCATGTTAAGTGTATAGTTATGATGAGCAACGGTGTCTCTTTCAAAATTGCGAATGTCATGGCCTTCGGTTTGAAACATAAACTAAGGGCAATTTTTAGAAAGTTGTTGCACGATGCTTACAGAAGACCTATCAGACTTATTGACGTCTTGTTGTATATGCTGTGAAATCTACTGATCTCGTAAAAAGTTTATATAGAATTTTAAAATGGACATTCACGTTGTGAAAAAAAAATAGATGAAGTTTTACACAATTTGAAAAATTGTATTGAAAATAAATTATTATGACTGATTTGATAATTATGCGACAAAAGTAATGGCTCCATTATAATGACGTTACTTTACATATGATCAACAAGAAAGGCGTTATATGTATTACCTCCTGTGGTGCACTATGCACCAATTATACTTTTTTTTTATTAACTTGCAAAGTACATGTATAAACAGCTATAAAAGGTTTCCTTTGATTATCCTACGAGTGCATCTTAGAAAAGTACATTTTGAAAATGTATACTCATGTATATGACTTTGAAACTCATTTTTTCAGTTCGTGCGAATAATAATAAATTGACAGAAGATATAAATTATGTTTAATGATACAAAAGACTGACATATCTTAAAATACATTTTCTATTTTTAGGAATTTTGAATATCATGTTTTTTTTTCAAAAAAAACATCTATGCAATACATAATATTTCTGCTACCCGTTTCATCGAATGTACGTGTAAAAGAAAATAAATAAAAGAACAATCTATTATTCCGTTCCCGGGCCTCCCGATCTGAGAAAGACGAAGAATTGGCACTTGAAGCAGAATGGGCTTAGTTTAGGTATCATCTTGAAAAAAAATCTAAATTGCAAAATTTCAAAAGCATTACAGCCACAAAATACTGTCTCCATTTATTTACTTGAGCTCGGAGCTCCATTCGAACCATCCTTCCCTCGTTGACGAGGCTGCTTTAAATCATTTTTTCAATGCCAATTAATAGCAATGCTTGACCAGAGAGAGGTGACAGTACACTTAAGGTCTTTCCACCCTCACAATTATAATGGTTCAAAGTACAAAAACTGCATTTATTTTCATTTGATAAACTTTAAATTTTTCATTTTTTTTGCAAAAAATGTATAGGTCGCCATATTATTTAAGATGGGAGACATAAATAAACAGAAGTCTATGTCACCAAAAAAATCGCACATTTTTTGGAAACAGTATTATTGAAAAATATGTAAAACTAGTTAAAATGCATAATTCTAATGCTGAATGTTCCTAAATACTTCGTACTTCTAAGATACTTTTGAATTGTGAATATCATGGAAACTATTTTACATTAAAAGTAGAATAAAGTAATTTCTGAATGAAGAGACCTGAGAAGGAATTATTGCCCTTGTTAACATTTTTTTAAAGATTGAATAATTGATAAAATAAAGAAAATATGCATTTTTAAAATTCTTTTACTGTACAATATTTATCAGTTCACCTAATGAAAAGTATTCCTCTAAAAGATATTGTTCTATTAGGTATTGATTTAAATTAAAAACAGTTTTTGCAAATACCTATGACATCATAGGAGGGTGGAATAACCGTAAGTATTAAAATAGGTTATTGAATCGATAATCCAACAAATTGTTTATGCATGAGACAATTGTGCATGTAAGCATTAACAGTTCAGAGACAGTATCTTAGGACTCACCATTATTAATGAAAGAAGCAGTGGAAACATGGTATGCTCAAGACAGAAGGAAGCATCCCCAATAAGGTCAGATGGAAATTGTCAAAGAAATAAAGTTAAACCAGAGCATGATGATGAAAAAACATGATATCTCAACTCAAGTCAATTTTAAGTCAAGTGAGATTAAAATTCTTGAGAATAAGTTCTGTCCATATGGTACACATCTCTTGTTTCTTGAATTTGCTTGCAGAGTCAATCAAAACGAAATCTTTAGATTCTACCAAACCCATAAATCCAAGGCTCAAAGGGCACAAGGTAACTAGTGGCTTTATTTACGCAAAATCATTCCAATGACAGTTTTTTTCTAACGTTGTCGAGCGATAGCAACTAAGTAAGTGCGCTTTTCCGAATAGCGCATGATCAGCTTCATGGCCGGGTATTTTTGAAAGAAAAACTACTGTCAATAGACTGCTCGAATGCTAGCAACCACGTTAGTCAGCATTACTGGCATGCTCATGCTCGCGGAACGACTTCAAGGTCGGGCATTTTGGGAAAACTACTGTAGTTAAACTCTATGATAAAAGCGAGCGGCGCGAAGCGACACTTGTCACTGCGGAGCTCTTAATGGAGCTCTTAATGGGCAAAGAGAAAATTTCAAACGATTGCTTTACACAGTAACTTTTGGACCCACGATACATTACTCATTACAACTGCAACATGTATACTACGTAATTTGAGTCTGGATGCCATTTCTAAGTTGTTTTTAGTCGGGACAATTGCTCAAAGAGCAATTGCCAGCTTCTGATAGCCTGATCAAGGCAAGCCAGGACGTCCACCCCTTAGTCGCTAAATTGAATTTGCGTGTAAAAATATAGTCTTTACTCTCAACCGCTTTTGAGATATTTACAAACGATAAATAAAGCAAAAAACATAAAAGGAAGATTTATCTATACAAATAAACATCAGTAGTAATAACTTTGAAAACTTAAGTCCTGAGTCAAACTACATAGTTCATTTGCATAAGATTTTCTGATGGTCAGAAATCCTCGCGTTATCGTAGCGAAGAAAAGCAGGAGAGAGAACCAAACGGACATGTTTTTTTACAGTCAGCGGCGCCAGGTAAACTCTGATCCTGATAAATTCAGACCGTGGTAATAGGACCTATATACTAATTGCCCTAACAATTATATTGATACTTTAAAATAATTTTGTCTTTATAGACGACTTTTACATTTACAAAAGTTATTCCCCTTTGCAGGGTCAACCAGCGTAGGGCACTGATTTCCCTCTTTAACCTTACCAACTTTATGGGTCAGTAACTCAGAAATAAAATCCGTATGAATATTGTTCATTATGTTTTTCATGATTCCTCATACTCTGGCAATACAGGTACAGATGGAAGTTGTCCCATAATTTTCGCAGATTAAAAGTTTTAAAACAATGAATCATTATTCTTTGAGTGATATAGTTTCATAACTGCAACGGTGTGTCCAAACAAATTGATTAACGCGCTTTAGTGCAATTTGAACGTGATTTGTTGATTTTCGCTTGTGACGTTGCATTTCCTCGGCGTTCAACGATTATGACGTCAAAAAACCCGCATGTTTTAACCTCTTGGCACCCTGTCTGTTTTATGGTGTTTTGAATACGACAGATTTCCATTCATTTTATATTCATTTCAAATATATGTAATGTAAATATTTACAAATAACTTACAATGGACAAAGTGGGAAAAATGAGCATAACGCTGAGAGCGGGGGGGGGGGGGGGGTAAGTCCTAGGAATCTGTTTATAAACAATATGAATGTATGATTCATGAACAAAATTCTACTCTGTAAATTAGCCCAGCTTTCTGTACTCCTTAGTATTTGATTAATGTAAATTTGTAAAACCAACATATAAAAGTATTTAAAACTTCGGTCATATAACTCCTTACAGATTTACCACTCTCCTGGATATTTCCAACATGCTCGGGGTAAAACAAAAATCAATACAATATTGAAAAGCTTAAGTATTGTTAACTAATAGCTATCCCTAAAATAAAGGGCTGGGGCTCTAAGAATGGCAAGCGGTCAGGTAGGACAGGTAGTCTAGCCAGTCGTCAGTAACATTACTATTAAGTTATATTTATTCTTTTCCGCTTTTAAAATATATATACTTGTTGGATGCCATTCTAACTGACATACAATTACATTTTCCCACCAATATTTTACGACCATTGGATGCAGTTTTACACGAAGAATTTTTAAAGAAAAAAAAACCTAATAATTTTAAGAAAGTAATAATTAAAATTAATATTCTTGGCAAGCCCTCTCTTTGTAAAGGAAAACTGAAATAAAAGTTTCAATTAGAAGCATTTCATGCCAAGATAAGGTTTAATGAATCATTTGATTTCGTTACATGTATTGCACAGAGGACAGAATTTAGTACTTATGTTTCTTACTTTAAACTCAATGAATTAAGCAAATAAACATCTAATAACTGTCGGGGTATATAAGGATGAGATGCATGTTCACTTTCACCACGATAGTGTATGTGAGAAAGGTTTTTTTTTTATTTACCTTGAATCCTGTAAAGGTATGTTTGCATTATTTTAGTACAATTTGGAAATTAATAAAAGCAATATAAAATAAAAGAATGATAAATAATTTTTTAATATCATTTTTGAAAAGTATATCAGTATTAAAAGCCAAAAAAATTATAAATACAAAAGTTGAGATAATACTTCAGAGGGGATCTATCTACTGCTCCACGCGGCAGACATCCTTGTTTCTTATTAAGCACTTATTTAACATGTTACTTCATTTCCAGGAAGAAAAAAGATGTTCCTTAAACTATCAACCATCATTCTATCAATATGTTCTGCTCTCCTAATCTTCTTTAAAGGTAACTAAAGGTTTTCTTTATTTCAAGAAATTACATGACTCTACATTCTCCGAAACGAAATCATAATGAAATATAAATTCATACTGTTTTTATCTGTTTGTTTAAGGTTTTTCCTTTGATACATGTTTTATTGATTAAACAGCTACTTTTTTTCTTCAGGGAAGCTGGGGTTCAACAAATTAACCATCATATACAACTTCCTTTTACAGAAATGATATCCTACGCTGTCAAATATTCAATTTCATACATTTAAGTTTTAAAATTTGATCACTCCTGTTTATCTTTATATGGAGCTCTTCTTCTAAAGAAGATAAATATAGTTTAAAATGGCCATATCCGTCAGTCCTTTGAAGGGTTCCTATTTTAGGGTCCATTGCTATCGACTGTTCAGATGCCGAGCTACAGAGCTGTCACCGGGACCACTATCCATTTGAAGAGGATAATTACAAAGGGATGAAACATTATATCTGCAGGTATTGTGCTTACTTCAAATACTGAACAAAAAAACCCACACATATTCGTGAATTTTTCATCGCTTTAAACTTGGTAGTTTTGAAAACAGACAGAGATATATGTAAACAAGATCACTTCACCGAGCGATTCGGTCGTACTATGACCTCTGACCCCCAAATATTGAACATATTTTCTCTTCAATAGGTTCATCTAAGAAAGAATAATGCATATGTTAATATTGAGGAATAGACCCTTTTCAGATGATATATTTTGCCTATGAGTTATTCCCCTTAGCCGCCATATTGTAGGGCAACATTACCAGATCCCTTCATTATTCAACCAAGTTCAAATTGTTATACTGGCCACTGAGGTAAAGGTAACACTATTTTTCTTATGATTATACGTTTGTTAAAGCCTCTTTAAATTTATAATTTTAAGATTGTAAATATTTTCCCCATATATTTCTTGCATGCATGTTTAAAATAGGTTGCTCAAAGAGGTAAATTCACTACTTTGCCGTACAAGATGGTGGCTAAGGGGAATACGCAAAAGATGTCATAGGAAAAGGGTATATTGTTGAGTAATTACGTATAATATAAAAAGGAAGAAAAATTGCATGTCGTGGTGGACATAAATTTGTTGGCTCTTCTTATCAAGAAAAACGAAAATCTAGTCAAGTCTCACGACAATTAGTGATTTCACAGTATTTAGGCAACATCAGAAGAGGCTTTCACAATTAAAAATTACTCAGTGAAAGGCAGTTGTCGTCTTTTGGTACATATAGTCGATAAAATATATTATTGTGTATTGTAAATAAAAAAAAACAAAGGACAGTTGAGTTACAAACTAATACTCTACTCCTTCAATATAAAACAAATATGGCAAAATCGATGTTGTACCTTGGAAGACCAAAAACAAGTTTCCAATCAAAATTTTTAAAAAGAAGGCGCTAAATGACATAATATTATAAAGGTTCTGTGAAGGTCTCATGGAATTTCCTTCTTTTGTATAGAAGTAGATACCCCAAAGCGTAATGTATAGATGTAGAGACGGACACTTCCATTAATAAATACTCCCTACTTTTAATCGGAGGGGTATTGACACGTTTTTTCCGTACTATTCAATGTTTGCTCTGGCTTTTACCACCACGTTTAAAAAGATACGGCAATACTGAAAGAAGACTCATAAATAAACTCTCACCACTGTATGCGTAATGCGGGTTTTATCACTCTAACTAAAATTAGAGGGAAATAACATGAGTGTAATAATTCTGAATCCTTACGTTTTTTTTCTTACAGTGGAACCAAGGAGGAATTGCAGTGTATACAATCAGTCAGTGATTACTGTAAAACTATTCACAGCGTCCCAGTCGTTATGATCAGCAAAATATTAACCACCACGCACCTGCTGGAGGAGCAACGAAAAAAGTGGGAATGTGGTAAGGAACATATAACTGTAAACTGTAAAACGCAAAGCTCTACTTTGTTTGATTATATGTTGTTTAATGTGCCTCTCAATAAATTTTTCACTCATATCGAAACGCCACCACTTGTCGGTGTATACAAATAAGAATATAACATAAAAACAAAAACGGCTCCTTGGTTTTTCCCATGGAAAAAAAATTAAATCTTTAAAGAATTCTTCTTTCTTTTGTTTTTGTTTTCGGCTTGTCAAATATTTTTTCAAAGAAACTGACTGTGCATACCTTAAGAGTTTGTTGATTCTAATTCTGGATTTCACGATAACCTCGCTTATATGGTAAGAAGTGTCTACTGATTTGCCCGTGTGTGCCTCTGTGTCTATCTGTAACAATTTTATCAGCAAATAATTCTTGCAGATGCTTGAAAATTAAAGCTAACTATTTGTAATAAAACGCCGAATGTTTGGTTTTATATGTGTTTGTATCCGATGTCATCTTACTTGTTTATCTGTGCATCTAAGTTACTGTAAACCAACTTTTCTTCGCGACGACTTTATTTAGCGATTAACCAGGGGAATAACTAGTTCGCGACGATTAATTTTCGCGATCAAGTCTTTTTGAATCCGTGGTTTATAGACATAGAGACTTAAAGGACCAGTTTGCGGCGAGAAATATACCCGATGACAAATATTTCTCGCACGCGAATAAAGGTTGGTTTACAGCATCCTTTCACACGGCAAAGGAGGATCTCGGGAAACAGTTGGTCTGTTGTACAGGAGTGAAATCAGATTCTTTCCCTCTATCCCAGTCAACAACCGTATACTATTTAACACCGAGATCATTATTGTAACAGATATCTATTTCAAATAACTACCTTGATCTTGATAAAAATGATCTTACTATGCTTAATGTCATGTTTAATTGCAGATAAAAGCGGAGGAGATGGGCAGAAGACCAGTCTCATAGCGATTGCTGCAACGTGCTTGTCTGCCTTGATATTTTATTATTAATACCAAACATTTTTTTGGCATTAAACTAAGGTTAATAAAGCATATTAAAACAGAAATTATTTGAAAAGTTGTATCTTATTGTATCATTCCAAAGGTAATCTGCGTCACCATTGACTAAAAAGAAGGATATGGAGAAAACGAACAGTATTCAATTTCAAAGTCCATAAAACAATACAAAATAGGAGCAGAGCAAACACGGACCTCTAAAACATCAGAGGTGGGATCGGGTGTTATGGAGGAGTGAGCTTCCAATGCTGACCGGTAACATCCGCCGTGTGCTCATTGTCATGATCGTGAAATAACGGAAAAATCCGTCGTCAATTCAGTGTATAAATAATGGACTAACAATTGGTATGAAAAACGTTCAGTCAGCATTTGACTCAATGATAAATTGTATTTGCTGACAAGGTCATTGTATCGACCTTAGAACTTACGATTGATTGATTGTATACTGTTTAACATCCCTCTCAAGAATATTTCACTCATATAGAACTTACGAAATGATGACTTTAAACGAGACTGCTGATATTCTTGTTTCATCAACTTGCTTGTCATTAATCTACCTCGTTTCAGAAATTTTTCATACGTATAGCATGCCCTTACGTATCGAATCAACTGAGATATTTACACTCCGTATGCAGGTGATGAAGGTACATGTATACTGCTGCATAAGTAAGGGAAGTTGACGATAGAAAAGTTAAAGTCGTCACGTTTATCATTTAACTTGGTTGTTAGGTTACCATTAACGTCTTTTTCAAGTAAAATATCCAAGTATGAAAGAGATGTGTCAAGACTTTGTAGTATCTTTTATCTCAAGCTCTCCTTGATATATCTTATCGACACAGGAAGGGAAATTATTATATTTTTAATTGACAATACGTCGTCGATATATCTGAAGGTCGCGTTGAAGGCCACAGGAAGTGTTTTTTTTCTTTTCACGCATAAAATTTTGCATAAATTCTGCTTCATATGAATACAAAAATAGGTCTGCTAATAACGGAGCGCAATTGGTTCCCATGTCTATTCCAATAAATTGTTGGAAGAGCTGGTCTCCAAAAACCACATAGATATTGTCAAATGCAATTGAAAATGAGTCCAATATTTCATGTTTGACCAGCCATTTTGATACATGTATTATACGCTATTTTCTATTGAGAAGTTTATGCCCCCCCCCCTCAATTTCTCTACGAAAGGACAAATGACAGTTCAGAAAACGACAAAAAAAGATCTAAATCAGTCAAGACTTAGATCGATGTTTTAAGGTCTGATGCGATTTCATAGATTTGGCTTGGATGCACCCATGTTGTATTGCAATAAAAATGCAATTAAAAATACCCATTCTGTTGACTTAAAACAGGTTCTTAATAAATGACAGAACACTTAGATAACCTAAACGTGAGGACTTTAACTTTTCTATCGTCAACTTCCCTTACTTAAGCAGCAATATAGCTTCATCACCTGCATACGGAGTATTTATATCTCAGTTGATTCGATACGCACGAGCATGCTCTACTTATGAACAATTTCTTAAACGAGGTAAATTATTGACAAGCAAGTTGATGAAACAAGAATATCAGCAGTCTCGTTTAAAGTCATCATTTCGTAAGGTCTATGGTCGATACAATGGCCTTGTCAGCAAATACAATTTATCATTGAGTCAAGTGCTGACTGAACGTTTTTCATACCATTTGTTAGTGCATTATTTGTACACTGAATTGACGACGGATTTTTCCGTTCTTTTCTGATCATGACAACGAGCAAACGGCGCGTGTGACCGGTCGGCAGGGGATGTTCACTCCTCCACGGCACCTGATCC
>NW_026936501.1:0-7155 GCF_032062105.1 Saccostrea cuccullata
AGCATCAACTTACAAGATTTGGTGATTCTAAACCTCTGGGTGTCTGAAATAATGGGATTAAATGATTTAGAAAAGATTAGCCATCAAACTCGATGACCTACTTTTAAGTTGATGTTGTTTTGGCCCCAAAGATGCACCAACTGACAAAGTTTCATGATCATAGGCCTTAAAGTGTCCAAAATATGCCTCCAAATCAATTTGAAAACAATAGCTCGAAAAATTTTAAAAAAGTAGGTCACCTGCCTATTTTTGTATTAACATGATGTCAAGCCCTAATGCATCAACTTACAAGATTTGATGATCCAGTTTTTACAGAAGCAAAAATGAACATTTTTAAGAATGTAAATTTTGGTCAACTTTGAAGTGACCTTGAGACCACGCCCTTTGCCCCAGGGTCATGCCTTGAAAATTTTTAATCGTCAACATATCCCAACCCTTGTATGTAAGTTTGGTGAAAATCTGCCTAGTGGGTCTGGAGAAGAAGTTTTTTTAGCAACCAGTACTTTTGGTCTTATTTTTGTGATTATCTCCCCTTGTTTTAGGGTCCCATCCCTAGTTTTAGTATAAATGGTAGCCCTTGGGCCAAGGATACCCTGTGACAAATTTGACAATTGGCCAAGGGGTTCTTGAGTTATGGCCAATATTCTAAAAAGTTCACACCGCACATCGCACAAATGGCCATAGCATTAGCTCTTTGAGCCTTTGGCTCAGAAGAGCTAATAAATAAATATTTGTTGTAAATAATTAATTTCTTTTATAAAATAAAACAATTTATAAACACTGTACCTTGTAAATGTGCCTGTACAGATGAAAATGGAGAAAGTAGTTAATAAAAAGGCACTCAATAATTGACATTTATGCCAGACCCGTAGGAAGCAATTTCAATTTGGGGGTGTGGGGGGGGGGGGGGCACATCCATACATCTGCAGTTGGGAGGCACTATTACCTATCAAAAATTATTTACTACATGCTTTTAAGAACTCTGGGGGGATCTTACCCCTATCTTAATTAAGATATTCCTAAGATATGTCCTAAGAAGTATCCTATAGTATCTGAAACGTTCTAATTTCCCACCTGAACTGTGAATGAATGATGAAGGAACACAGAGCGAACCTTAAGTGAACGATGTGTGAACACTGAACGCAACTTGGTGAACGATGTGTGAACTGAGAACGGTGAGTGAACGCAGAACGCGAACGGAGCACAAACAGTGAACAAACAGTGAACAAACGGTGAGTGGAAGATGAACGATTTATTCGGAATGCCTCCGATATTTTCTTGCATTGAAACTATTCTGTTGAATTCTAATGCTAGGTGCTATAATATAAAAAAACGTGTAATTCCTTACCATCAAAAAGATAAGTCCTTTCACTTCAGAGTTCCAAATGACAATAAAGACTAAACAGTGAATGACAACGACAGACAACGGACAAATTTTGATCAGAAAAGCTCACTTGAGCCTTTGGCTCAGGTGAGCTAAAAACCCTGATGTAAATCATAGAAATGCTAGAATGAGCCAGCTTTCAATATGCACAGTCTATAGAGCTTCCAGGTATGCAAGATCAGCGAAACATTTTAGCGCAATTTGACGTCATTTTAATTGTGACGTTATTGTTTTCAATTGTGACGGCAGTCAAGGGTACTGTGACGTGCCTGAGTTGACGCTGCATTAAAACGTATGCACAGATCAAGTAGATTGGGCCTCGTTAAAGGAAATATACAAATATTATTATATCAGTTCTGTGTTTATAATATGATTTCACTACAAAGTACAGTGTTTCCGTTAACGCATATTTCTGCATATTTTATGCATAAAAATTACTTTTTACCCACAAAAACGTCACCTAAAGGATCAAAATGATGCAGAAAAAAAATTAAAACAAATTTTTAAAATCCAGTTCAATATTGATGCCTTCATAGAAAAAGATATCTTACATGTTAATTTACATTCTGGAAAACTTTCCAGTGATTTTTCTACATCCAATTTGGGTCCGAATATCGGCCCTTTCCCCTCTCAAAAATTACCGATTTTTTCCCAATTTCTGTTGCTTTTTTTCCCAACACAAAACCGTTGTTTTTGTTATATTGAATTTTTTACGTACGACTTATCTAAAATGGAACGCTTTTGTTCTCAGTCACTTAGACTCTTAAAATAACATGTAGGAACATCAGATTACTCTAAGCGTTAACAAGACATAGAAAAACACATGGGTCTCCTTGTCAAACTTGTGTGTAAATACATCGTTAGAAAGTGTAAGATGCATATTAACTGACGAAATATAGCTTTATTTGTAAATCCAAGTACTAATAGTTCTACAAGAAGCATCCCTGATACCACGAAAATCAAACTGTTTCTACATCCGGCAGATTTAATTAGTATTGCAGAGAAAAACTGCAGCATTATGTTTAGCTAGGGTAATTAGAAAGCTTTAATAATTACTTTGAAAAATACATGATGTAATAAATCATGTTAGATTATTCTATCTTAAACCATGGCTATTAAAAGAAGGATTTTCTGTCTACCAATATTGTCAGAGCAAAAAAAAGGAAATACATGTATACTGATATAGGTTGGTCACATTAACAACTTTCAAAGATTTTAAAAAAGATTAAAAATATAGAACTGTGTTTAATTTATTGTTTTGTAGTAAATATATTGATAAATGATGTTACATTTACTTACATAGTTTATTTTACCTGCCAATTAAGGTTACATGACAATTTTTAAAATATTTCCCAATTTGATACAAATGTTGACAATTTTTCCCAATTGTAAAGGCCCAGGCCCCTTTTAAAAAATGTAGAAAAATCACTGCTTTCTAGGAATTAATCATTGCTTTTAGTTGTCACATTTAAGAAACTGTCTGTACTTATAGCACGCCCCTGTGTATCATCTCAACTGAGAGACATTAAAGAAATGAATTTCAAATTTCAAAGTGGCAGTGATTGAGATCGGCATTTCCATGTCAACAATCTTTTGAATTGTTTTGTATGATCTATCTAATTCTTCCCAAAACCGGAAGTGCAGATAAAAATGGCGCTTCAGCATGTTCAGTCTTAAGGCCGGTTTACACTATGCATCTTGACACATATTTATGTGTATCAAGCCCCTTGTGTCAAATTAAATGGGTGTTGCATCTTGAACGATGGAATAGAAAGGCTTCAAGAATGGAACTGACCAATGAAAAGAAAGGTCAGAGTTGATTTTGAATCATAAGCCTTATTTTTTTCATTTAGTTTCAAAAATAGCTTCCCAAGATACACAAAAAACAGAAAATACTGATTAAATCTACAATTAGAAAAACTTATTTGATTATTATAATATAGAGGAGTTTTTGTTTTGGGATAAATATGAATTATATCTTCCAAGAATTATCATAAAAAGGAAATTAAGAATAATTTGTTCAGCTAAAATAAATCTGGAAATGAAATTTGAACGTATTGTTATTTTTTTAAGTAGAGAAATTTCATCTTTACAAAGTATTCTAAAGATGCATGCATCAAGACACATAGTGTAAATAAGAAGATGCATGAGGCAAAATTGAAGCATGAGTTTAGATGCATGTGTCAAGATGCATAGTGTAAACCGGCCTTTACACTGGCATATTTATATCAACTTGGCTTTGTCAAAAAGGCTAATTATGGTAATAAAAAGGTGAGGAAAGTTCAAAACATTAATAAACAGTTTTGTAAAGCAGACAACCACTTTCAATTTTGTTTTCTTTTAATTGAGGTATTATATGTAATCGCTAAAATGTGACTGTGTACAGGTAAATAAATATTTTTAAACACCAAATATATGATTTTAGAACGCAGAGCTAAAATAAGAATTGAAAGCAAAACCAGAATATATTTTGACCCTCAAAAAATCTTTTTGATTCCCAAAAGTTTATATCAAAGGGACCCTTAGTTAAAGAATTTAGAAGAAACACTTAAGTATATGAGAAAGTTAGGTATTGGACATTAGTGATCTCACTTATTTTTTTTTATTCCATAGATGCATAGTTTTTGTGGATGAATTAATAAATTTAATGAATCCAAGAAAATAAATAAAATACCTGTATATTGAATCTAACAGGGTGTTGCATTCGAGTTTTGTAAAATATATAACCAGTTAGTTCGTAAAATAATTCATATGCCTATCCAGTAATATAACCGGTATTAAATAAAGTCCAATTATTAATTTTTGTTCATGATCTCGCAACGCTTGACCAATTATTTACATTAGTAACAAAAATTGGGAATCAGCTGACTCCAAATCAGGTCACACGATTGGACAAAATGGCTGCTAAGGACATCCTTTGAAAATTGATGACCGCTGCCTGTGTTACACAGGTGACCACTTAATATAGTAATTTTATATAGGAAATTTCATTGGGAGGAAATAAAATGACTGCATAGGACAAGCAACTAGTTTGACTGTATTTATTTTAGTGTAGTCTAGTCAAGTTATATTGAAATCATACCAAAACTGTAGGAGGAGTAGCATATTGAAAGTATTTCACAGAAATTTCTATCTTTAGTAACCATGGCAACACCCTTCATCGAAATCAAAAACCGATATACAGAATTATGTATCTTAGTATAGTCTACTTGTGTGCCAAGTTATACTGAAATCAAACCAAAACTAAAGGAAGAATGGCATTTGAAAGTATTCAACAGAAACTTCTATTTTCAGTAACCATGGCAACACCGTTGATCGAAATCAAAAACTGATATACAAAATTATGTGTCTTAGTCTATCTATTTGTGTGCCAAGTTACATTCCCAAAACTGTAGGAAGAGTGGAATTTTGAAAAATTGTTTACAGAGAGACGGACAGATGCTGGATGCATAAGCTCTTCTGGTCTCTGACCAGTAGAGCTAAAAATTATCAACAAGTTACTGTGATAATATAAATAAAAACCAAAAATAATATAATAAAAATATCAAAATACTAGTAACACACTAAACATGCTAAAATGCAAGTGCTTTTGCAAAGGTATGCTCTTCAGGCAGTTGTGAATACTTTATACTTACTTTGGCACTTTGACTAGGTGAGGTTCCTGAGTTTAATTCCTTCATAAATTCATCATACTCTGCTGGATTTACAGCATACAGCTCTTTCACCCAACTCCCGTAAAGGGCTTTCAGTTTCTGTTTGCTATAAGGGTGTAAATTGTATTAAAATTTCACTAACCATTTATATGAGCTGCAACTACTAGTATTTTGTGTAGATATAGGCCTTTCAACTAATTTTTCAAGTTGCACAATATGGTAAAAAACATTTCATATATAGATTTATATGTACATGAAAGAACTGCGAATGATAGTATTGTTCTCCCGCCTACCTCCAGTCAATTTTCAAAAGTTAACATATTTTATGAATTTTTAATATTTTTTAAAGATAATTATATGGGTTTTCTTAAAACTTTACTTATTTTGGGAAAAACAAAGAGAGATAACTCTAAAACTGTAGGAAAACTTGTGCTTTTCAGTATCAAATCAATGGAAAAAGGAAAATATTTTTAAAACACCCCCCTGTGACACAAAAGTTCCTTTTTACAGGTTATATGTACTGTCATTTAACAAATTCATGCCAAAGCTTTTTGTGTGTTACAGGGGGGAACATACGTTTATTGACAAAAAACGATAAAAATGTTTATTTTCCACCAATTTCAAAGCGATTTACAACTGAAACATAATATTTTATTGATATATCCATGTTTTACTTATCTGCCTAAGACAAAAGAAAAGATATAAGGAACATTTAATCATATCCAAGACTATTTCAAAATATGGTGATGCCTGAAACTTCGATTTCAATGGAAAATATCGTCTACCCCCCTTTTTTCAAGAGCTGGAATTATGGATAATTTACTGTTTAGCGCTGGTATTAATTTGTATTAAACAAAGATTTTACGGCCAAATTCCTATTCATTTTGAATTAAATGGTTCCAAAATGTAGGCGGGAATCGAGAGTTAGCATGCGTATTTCTTATCAAATAAGATAATAACTTATGCATACCTTTAATTCAATCATTAAAAAGTTTAAATTATTTTTAATTGACTAGTACAACGTTGTGTTTTAAGAAAAGGTAACTCAAGTGTGAAAAATGAGCAACTTAGTGCTGATTTATGAGTTATCATTTATAGGAATGACATATAGGCTGCTTCAGCATTGGTATTGTTATGTACAAAAAGGGTTCCTAACATTGTTTTGGATAGAGGTGTTGACTAAAAGAAAGATAATATCTTCACTCTACTTGAAATAATGGGTCAAATAAATGGGGAATAGACTAAATTCAAGATTTTTAACTCTCTTGGGCGATTGTTATGAAGAAGAAAATGTCATCTTTTTGTGTGTGCATTTTTGCTTCCTATACCTTTTTTATTTCTACAAGTAAATGCAACATTTAATAATCTTATTTGTGTTACTAAGCATGAAGAAGAATGGCCGAGTATAAAAATTTAATCAGGTTAGAACTAACAAGAGGCCCATGGGCCTTATAGGTCACCTGAGCATTATGCAACAACTTTCCAGTGATTGAATTTGATTCATGTTTTAATCCAGATGCTATGGCATTCACAGTTTTGAAATAGGCACCATTGGTCATCATAACAATACACTTAGCAGTTGCTTAGTTTGTTTACTTAATACCCATAGGCAGGGTAGGGGAACAAAAACTGCATTTCAAGTAATCAGTAATATTCAGCATGATCAGTAATGCCCCAATCACACATGAACCCCTGACCCTTAGGCCTAGATGCACACATTGCACAATTTTTGAAAAGGCACCCTTGCTTTTCAAAAATAATTGATAAATACCAAGGAGCAGATTTCAAACAATTCATCCAGTTTCAGTATATAAGTACAGCCCCCCTCCTTTATGGTACCCTTGACGGTTGTTCATCTGCTTAATACCAAGGAGCAGAGAAGAAAACTTTCAAAGATTTAGTGTATTTTCATTGTATAATCAATAAAGCCCCACCTTATCACTAGAATCCCTGACCCTGGGGCCATAAAATTCACAATTTTGGAAGAGGCACTCTTGCTCATCATAATTATGCACTTATTTAGTTTATTTAATACCCAGACGCAGAGAAGAAGATTTTCAAAGAATTCATGTATTTTCACTATATAATCTAAAGAGCCCCCCCCCCCCCACTCCAGAA
>NW_026936502.1:0-7092 GCF_032062105.1 Saccostrea cuccullata
TATATTTAGGTCTAATAGGTAGTTGGATGGTAATTTTTGAGCTCGGGGAACGTTTTGGAGCTAGGGCCTGGTCCATTGGTCATCCACAGAATGAAGCGACAAGTGCCATGCATACCGACAACTGCCGAGCACAGGAGTTAAACAAATACGGATTGTACATGTAGCTGTTCTGTCCCACAGAATTTTACCTGTTTACATTTTTTTCATCAGTTTCTATTCTTAAAGGGGCATGGACACAGTTTCCACGGAATTTTTTAAATCAATTTTAATGTTTACTATTCCTAATTAAGGCTTATCTAATGATTAGAAAAAATCGTACATCATTTGTTGATTAACAAACGAGCTACAGAACTTAAAGTTCTTCATAATGTAAACAAGGCTCGTGCCTTGTTTTTGTTTACATATAGAAAATATCATATTTATAACAAAATGAAATTCAGCAAATCAGTAGAAACTGTTGAATCGAATTTAAAATTAACTTCTTTATTGAATTTATCTACTTTCAACGAGCATATATATTAGTATATTAACCTGTAAGAGGGCGAAGTAGATTTTGCATCGGGTCCAAGATTCAGATTGATTTTTAGCTCTACTGGTCAGAGACCAGAAGAGCTTATGCGATAGTAATGCGTTCGTCGTCCGTCCGTCTGTCTGTCTGTCCGTCTGTCTGTCTGTCTGTCTGTAAACAATTTTTCAAAATGCTACTCCTCCTACAGTTTTGGTCTGATTTCAATATAACTTGGCACACAAGTAGACTACACTAAGATACATAATTTTGTGCATCGGTTTTTGATTTCGATGAACGGTGTTGCTGTGGTTACTAAAAATAGAAATTTCTGTGAAATTCTTTCAAAATGCTACTCCTTCTACAGTTTTGGTCTGATTTCAATATAACTTGGCACAAAAGTAGACTACACTAAGATACATAATTCTGTGCATCGGTTTTTGATTTCGATGAACGGTGTTGCCGTGGTTACTAAAAATAGAAATTTCTTTGAAATTCTTTCAAAATGCTACTCCTCCTACAGTTTTGGTCCGATTTCAGTATAGCTTGGCACACAAGTAGACTACACTAAGATACATAATTCTGTGCATCGGTTTTTGATTTCGATAAACGGTGTTGCCGTGGTTACTAAAAATAGAAATTTCTTTGAAATTCTTTCAAAATGCTACTCCTCCTACAGTTTTGGTCCGATATCAGTATAACTTGGCACACAAGTAGACTACACTAAGATACATAATTCTGTGCATCGGTTACTTGATTTCGATAAACGATGTTGCCGTGGTTACTAAAAATAGAAATTTCTGTGAAATTCTTTCAAAATGCTACTCCTCCTACAGTTTTGGTCTGATATGATATAACTTGGCATACAAGTAGACTACACTAAGATACATACTTCTGTGCATCGGTTTTTGATTTCAATGAACAATGTTGCCATGGTTACTAAAAATAGAAATTTCTGTGAAATTCTTTCAAAATGCTACTCCTCCTGCAGTTTTGGTCTGATTTCAGTATAACTTGGCACACAAGTAGACTATACTAAGATACATAATTCTGTGCATTGGTTTTTATTTTGATGAGTGGCAAGGATCATTTTTCTATTTATTGCTGATTTAAAGTCTCAAGTCCCAACTTCTACTTTTCTCTTCCTTTGTTTTAAGTATAAACCAGTAGAGCTACAGTCTCGACAGAGACTTCTGGTTTTTTTTATAAAGTTTACAAATTATAAAAAGGAAAATTATTTTTATGTTTATATCCTTTTTGAATAACTGAAATAACGTTAGTATTTGGCTGTAAGTAATTTTTATAATTTATTTTTTACACTTGTGAATCTGTCCACTGATTGGTCAATTTACCGATTGTACAGTAGGCCATCTTTTGGCGGTATTTTCACAGTAGATGTTGACCAGTGAAGACATGTGTCACGCCTTTTTGTCTGATATATGTGAGTAATGATATTTTTGTCTTACATTCATATTAGACAAGGTACTTATGCCACAAGTGAATGATTATTCTATATTTTTGTGAAATATGCAACTGTGTAATTTCCCAATTGAAAGTTGTTTACTACTAGTCAGAAATGATGTCTTAATGTTACCATCTAGTCATTTGTTTATAGGTGTGTTTATAGGTTAAAAATAATAGATGCCCTGATGCTATATATGATTTTAAAAGATTGTTCAATGCAAAACATTTTTATTATAATAGTGGTTCCTTGTCAAGTACATGTATGTATAGTTTGTATGAACTGAGTAGTAAGACCTGATTGTATTTATAGTGAACAGTCCTAGTCTGCTTGTGCGATGATGTCACAGTGACCGGAAGCCATATTTCTTACTTAGGTTTGTGAACTGTGTACATTTTTATTACTTATTATTTATACTGCATATTTATTTCTTGTTTAGATGATATGCTGTATGATAGGTGTAATAAAAGTCTGACTGTCATAAATATTTCTAAATGAAATGAACATTACTTTTTCCTAATATTAAAATGTCAAGAGGTATTATTGTACTTGTTTACATTTATTTTTATGACTTTCACTTTCAATTGTGTATTGTTTATTTTAGGACCACTGTCTTCATATTAACCATTGATATTCAATTATTTGAACATCAAGTCAAGAATAAAAGAACTCTACAAGAACATTATTCTCTTGTGGTACAAACCTATGTCCTGTAGCACTTTACTTCTTATCAGAACAGCTTCCTTGGACAAACCTGCAAAAATTGCATATTTTATTAATACAAATACATGTATTTTCCTTCCCCGAATATAATGTCATGATTAGAAATCTTAAGAACTCGTATATCTGTTAGTAGGTGGGTCAAATGAATATGACCAGCTGACCAACTGTAAGATTCATGAAATCATGTTATATTTACCTAATTTGATCGATTGATTGATTACCGTTATTTTACGCCGATATTTTTCGACAATATTTCAGACATATTTCGGTGGTATGAATTTGAGTTCATATAGTGTATAAACGGATTTTTAAACTTATCAAGTTTCCTTGGCGGCCCAGATGAGCCTACTCTTTTCGAAAACCAGAGAAACAAGGGTCTATAGCGTGCCAAGGGGGTTTTAACCTAGAATTGTACTTTCGAATATCTGATATGAATATTAAATTGTAAAAATGTTTTGTTTTTAACATAAAAATGTGCATTTTGTCGATTGAAAACGCAGTCATAAGCAAAATAGTAAGTACCAAATGAGGTATTCGCTATAAATGAAAATACAGATTTTAAAGCAAGTTTAATTTTTCTTAAGTTGAGAGTTGGCTCATTTTCTCCTACATATGAAAAATCTCTTGAATATGTTCTAAAGGCCCCCAAGCACATTTTCCTTCAAGGTTTTCTGCCTGACGCACGGAGATTCATGCAGAAAAATGTCACGATAATGCTTTTACTATTTAAGAATGAATTCCTCTTTCAATATGATTTTTAGCTCTTCTGAGCCAAATGCTCAAAGAGCTAATGCTATGGCTATTTAGGTGGTGTGCGTTAACTTGTTAGAATATGGGTCATAACTCAATAACCCCTTGGCCAATCGATCAGTGTCAAATTTGTCACAGGGTATCCTTAGCCCAAGGGCTACCATTTGTACTAAATTAAGGGTCTGAACCCTTAAACAAGGGGAGATAAACAGGAAAACAAAACAAAAAATACTAAAAAATCTTCTTCTCCAGAATTCACCAAACTTACAAACAAGTATAAGGATATGTTGAAGATTAAAAATTGTTCAAGGCATGACCCTGGGGCAAAGGGCGTGGTCTCAAGGTCACTTTAAAGTTGACCTAAATTTACAATTAATAAAAACGTTTATACTTTGCTTACTATAAGGACTAGGATCATCAAATCTTCTAAGTTGATGCATCGTAGGACTTCACATCATGTTGTCTCAAAAGTAGGTCACGGTGACCTACTTTTTTAATTTTGCGGGCATTTGTTTTCAAATTGATTTGAAGGCATATTTTAGACACTTTAAGGCCTACGATCCTTAAACTTTGTCAGCTGATGCATCTTGGGTTCTTGAACAACGTCAAGTTAAAAGTAGGTCACCGTGACCTACTTTTTGAACTTTATGACTCATCCTTCTTAAAACATTTAATCCCATTATTTCAGAATCATCAAATCTTGTAAGTTGTTGCATCTTGGGACCTTAAACATTTCTTCTGAAAAAGTAGGTCATTGTGACCTACTTTTTTTTAATTTTGAAGGCATTTGTTTTCAAAGTGTTTAAAAGGCATATTTTGATTACCTTCAGATCTACGATCATCAAACTTGGTCAGCATATGCATTTTGGGACTTGGAAAAATGTCGACCCAATTGTAGGTCATGATGACCTCCTTTCGACATTTTATGTCTATATTTAAGTATCTTAGGTATTTATTGGCTTAGAATCATCAAACTTTGTGAGTTGATGTATCTTGGGTTTTCGGAGAGTGACGACCAAAAAGTAGGTCACGGTGACCTACTTTTGAAATTTTATGGCTTTATTTAAGTATCTCCTGTACTTATTGGCTTAAAATCATCAAATTTGTCAGTTGATGCATCTTGGGTTTTCGGGGAATGTGGAATGAAAAGTAGGTCACGGTGCCCTACTTTTGAATATCTCAAGTACAGTCCATGAAACGTTCTACTTTCCCACCTGAACGGTGAACGAACGCAGAGCGAACGGTGAGTGAACGATGTGCGAACGCTGGTGAACGAAGTGTGAACGATGAACGGTGAGTGAACGCAGAACGCGAACGGAGCCCGAACGCGAGCGCAAAGTGAACGGTGAACGCAAGATGAACGATTTATTCGGAATCCCTCCGATCTTTTCCTTGCATTGAAATTATTCTATAATTCTAATTTCAGGTGCTTTAATCTAAATAAACAATAGATAAATAAATAAAATAATAAATAAATAAATTAATGAATTAATAAATAACGAAATGATAAAAACATTTTTTTTTCTGTACATATATACATGTATACCTATGATTTTATTAAATCGATATTTTTATAACACGATTTTAATTGCCGTAAAACATGTGTATTTGTTACCGAATGCGTGTAGTTTTAATATAAAATTAATCTACTTATATAGTAAATATGCTTATTCTTTTCGCTAATAAAATAATATGGACTTTAGAAAAAAAAAAAAAAACTACTGCTTATAGAATAAATTAATTACATTGTACCCGGTTGAAACAACCATACATGTATTCCCGTGCTACGGCGATTCTGAGTAAAATAACGGATTTTATAAAATTTACAACTGTCTGTTGACGTATTGCATAAAAACACTCGTATTTTAAAATTCTAATGCAAAATATTCAATATTTATGTCTTTTGTATTCTTTTACTATGATTATTTTAGCTAACTTCTACATGTATCTGTAGATATTTCCCGGCAGTGATTATACTCGGTAAGATGATGAAAAGAGGCATTCAAATTATTTGTACATGTAATAGATTAAATTTTCAAAAACTAAATAAGTACTGTCCTGTCTTAGTTTTTATTGAACAGAGAAATGTACGGGGGAGAGAGAGAGAGAGAGAGAGAGAGAGAGAGAGAGAGAGCCTGGATTCTCAGATATCTGTTGTATCAAATAAAAATTCTTATCATTTTTTCCTAAATATTCCAAGCAGTAAAGGTATTCAAATCCATTTGACAGTAATCATCGGTTTTTATTTTCCTTCATCAAGTTCACACGGTTCACAGGATGTCCACGTGCTTGTACTGTCAATCAAAATAATTCGACACAGTGGAGGTGTGGAAATCGCGTTTCACAGAACATGCCGAAGACAGAGAGCCACTTAGTATTTCAAGAAGTTTTAATATTTTCCCCTATCATTTCTAGATCTGATTTTTGCATTCCTGTAGGAAAAAAAATAAATAATGGGAAAATATACATGGAAGGATTAGGTTTGAAATTGAATTTGAAACATAACTCCCTGCCAATTTAAACCACCACTGTCGGCACATGTATAATTTGAAATACTATTGTTAAAATACCACTGTCGGCACATGTGTATTTTGAAATACTATTGTTTAATAACACTGTTTGATATTTGTTTTAAGACTGATTTTCTTGTGCTACATTACACATTAAATATTAATTAAAATATACTGAAAATACATACAAAGAATTTTATTTCGGGAGAAAAGGGAGGGGGGGGGGGGTTTTAAATTTATACTGAATGGCAAACATATATTTAGGTACGGTGGAAAGAATTTTAATTTTCTAATAATAGACATTTTAAACAGCTGGTCTTTTTAAAATTTAAAATACTTATCAATTTATTAGCTTTAAAGATATTTAAAACTGAATGCATAATTCTCAGACCCACGTGTAGTTTTAAATCCGTGTTACTGTAAAAAATTTTTTTGGTATTCTTGTCTTGTAAAAGACTTGAATTAATTATTATACATCCATTTACGATTTGTTGTGTTTAACAATACAACAAATTGTGCCTGGGGGAAACTTTTACATTGCCCCTTTTTTTAAAATTTTTAAAATTTTTTGCATCGTTATACATACATGTACTAGGTACTTTATGTATTATTTTACAGGGGAAATTTTATGAATAAAGAACAGTTGGGTTATTTTATAGAAATATAAATATCATAGATAATTTTTGCAATGAATATTTATTCTTCAAACACGATATCTAAGTTACAATATATTTAATTAAAAAACGTGTAAATCCTTGCCATCAAAAACATAAATCCTTTCACTTCGGAGTTCCGAATGACAATGAAGACTGAACGGTGAACACGGTGAACGCAAAGTAAACGGAACGAAGAGCGGACGGTGAACGGTGAACGCAGCACTGTGAATTTTGTCAGTTGGGGGATCTTTGGTTTTTAAAAAAATTGACTACAAAGTAGGTCATGGTTACCTACATTTGAATATCTTAGGACTATCAAAAATATCAAACTTTGTGTTGATGTACTTGGATTTCAAAAACGTTATAAAATCAGGTCACAGTGACCTACTTTTGACTTTTTATGGGTATATTGAAGATTCTAGAACTTATTGACTAAGAAAAATAAAATTTGTCAGTTGATGCATTTTGGGTTTTGAAGTAACCAAA